>NW_015168694.1:330773-336902 GCF_001447785.1 Gekko japonicus
CCTGAATAGTAAGGTGATTCACTAGGCATTCACTGGAGTACCACAGAACTGTAGGGTGGATCCAATGAACCACAGACCCAGTATATTCATTAACAAAAATCTTCCCTGCCTTCCTTATGCAGTCAACTTTGTAACTTCTAAAAAGCTAGGCTGAGAGTGGGGAGGATTAACCTGGGCCAGATATTATCTCTCAGTCCAGCTTGAATTTCTTGGAAGAAGGGTGGGGGTAACAATAGAAGGGGAAGTCGTGGAAGTAGTGACAGACTTCACGTTCCTGGGATCCCAGATCACCGCAGACTGTGACAGCAGCCATGAAATTAAAAGACACCTGCTCCTTGGGAGGAAAGCGATGGCGAACCTAAACAGCATGATAAAAAGTAGAGACATCACCCTGCCAACAAAAGTCCACATGGTCAAAGCAATGGTATTCCCAGTAGTCATGTATGGCTGCGAGAGTTGAACTATAAGGAAGGCCGAGCGCCGAAGAATAGATTCTTTTGAACTATGGTGCTGGAGAAGGCTCTTGAGAGTCCCTTGGATTGCAAGAAGATCAAATCAGTCAATCCTAAAAGAAATCAACCCTGACTGCTCCCTGGAAGGCCAGATAATGAAACTGAAGCTCAAATACTTTGGCCACCAAATGAGAAGGGAGCACTCACTGGAGAAGACCCTGATACTGGGAAAGATTGAAGGTCAAAGAAGACAGGGACGGCAAAGGATGAGATGGTTAGACAGTGTCATAGATGCAACGAACATGAAATTGAGCAAACTTCAGAGGACAGCGGAAGACAGGAGGGCCTGGCATGATCTGGTCCATGGGGTCGCGAAGAGTCGGACTCGACTGTGCGACTGAACAACAAACAATGTACTGAACAGAGCAAATCAACTCTGAGAGGAAGCTCAGAGGAACAAGCTGTCTGGTCATGCAAGAGGGAGGGAACAGCAGCATTCAGTTGTCCCTCCTCTGTGCAGTCCTGCCCATCACATGAGGGTCCTCAGCTCTGGGTGCCAGGGGGCTGCTGGAGAAAGGAACTGAGTTACAAGGGCTGAGTTCACACTCCCTAAGATTCAACTCTTTATGATCAGACAATACTGTCACAATGACAAAAACCATTGATGAGATGGGCTACAAAGAGACAGAAAAGTCTCATGGCCGGATTTGTTTCTCACTGAATAACCAAAAAGTGCCATCCGCTGGGTAGATTTTTGTGTTCAAGCGCCACAAAAATGAATTGCACAGCTTCCCATCTGCTCCGTGAAACTGACACAAGATAACTTCTCTGCAGGTTAGTTCCCAAACTAATCACCCATGTAAAGAAATGAAACCCTACTTGGGCATAAGCGGAAGCAAGCACCACGTAACAAGTGAAATTACTACACCTCTAAATGTTATTACTAGCATTTAAAATTAATCTGAGTTCTTCATAGACAGGAATTGTGAGACCTTAAATGCCCCTGTTCACACATGAAAAGATATTTGGAATGAATTGGAAAGAAACAGCAGCATGGTGTGAATGGTTGCTAAGCAACTGAGTAAAGTAAAGGGCTCCAAAACACCACGTGATATCTCTATTTTATACAGTCAGAGTTCCAAGCAGAATTATTTTTAAAATGTATTTCAGCTCTAAATAAAAATTATGCGTGGTGCTGCAGTTTAGGTCCTCATGCCTGTTAAGGGCATAGCTAAGAGCAAAACATACATGGGATGCACAGCTCATCACAAATCAGATGCTCTCACCTTTCTCCCTGCCCTTGGTGTAATGTGCACGCCCAATCTACAAGCAAAATCCTGTTCAGACATTCAGATTGTGCACGTAATCAACACACAAAAGGACAACCACAACGACATCCAATCCCAACCTCCACACAATTATTGTTCCTTTCAGAAAAGAGGCTATATACTGTTGAGGTGTACATATGCACATACAGTTGCCAAGGTTGGCTTGGAAAAGTCCTGGAGATTTGGGATGGTCCCCATGGAAGGCAGAAGTTGCGGAGGGGGGAGAGAGGCATAACCACATTCTTCAGAGGAACTCATCTTTGTGGTGTAGGGATAAGCTACAGTTCCAGGAGAACTCCGAGGCCTACCTGGAATTTGGTAACCCTACATGTAGACTGTTTCTTTGCCATTACATTTCCTGTGACATGCGGCATACCACATTTTGCATACAACTTGCACACAGGGAACCCCTCTTGTTCATAAAAGTAACCTTCAGTGCATGAAAGTTAGGAGGTGGGGCAGTACGTTCAGTCCCAATGGCCCAGCTTCCACATTCTTCTGCCTACAAAGCAGGCTCATGTTGTACAGCGGAACACAGTCCAGAAAGGTAAAACAAGGCAATTGTAAATGTTAACTAAACAGCAAGCCCATGGAACCAAATGTCAAAGGTTGAATAAAATAAAAGAAAAAGAAAGAAATGAAAGAAATGATGCTGGATTTTAACTTGAACAACTAACTTATGAAAGAGCTCATGGGTATGAATGACTTGCCCCACAGAGGCAGCTATCATGCTTGTCGTCACATGTTCTTAAATTAGCAAAAAAAAAATATCAAAGGACTGTGTCTTTTAAACTTGATCCTGTTTCAAAAATGTGCATCAATCTATATGCCACCCCGCTGGAACTTGATAAACTTGAACAGATCTCTGAAAAGTGCATCAGGAGAGCTGAGCTGCCCAGTGCAAGCACTGACCTTTCAGATACTTTCAAATAAAACTGACAGAAGGGAGGCATAAATCTTAAATTAGTTAAAGAAAATAGCAGAGCTGCACTGAGAAGAGGCAATAATTGGCAAGATATTAAATTCAACAATGTAAGACAAAAAAAATAGGTTATCTTCTTTTTAAAACAAAACTCAAGATCTTCCTGGATCCCATTCATGTGTTTATTTACAATATTTATAAACACACCTTTCTGTCAAAAAATGATGGCTTACAAAATTAAACTCCCACCACAAATAAAAATAAACTACAGAATTACCCAGGGTTCTAAAGCATAAACCCAATATATCAGCCAACGAAGCCAAAAATACAAACACCATCAACCTAATAACAGTTTCCCAAAGATCCCAAACCAGTGAAGTCGTCCATTCTTGTATCTCATTATGCGACCACTACTGAAGAACTCCTGTTTTTCAGCCCCTTCAAAATGTCATCAATGAGTGCCTTTCCTACCTCCAACAGAAAGCTGTTCCACAAGGGTAGGGAGAGCTACCCCAAAAGCCCATAAACAGGCAGCAGTTGATTGTACATTAGTGGGGGTGTGGTAGGCAGACAAATGGTATTGCTGTGTCAAGTGGAGTAAATGCACACGCTCATACCATGCAGGGTTGTCTTTCAAGTATATAGGTCACAGGTAATGAAGGGGTTGTAATGACACTCACTAGCACTTTGACCTGGAAACAAACTGGCAACGAGTGGCACACTGGGAGTAATATTCTCCCAGCATCTAATATCAGTTAATAAACAGGCTGTACCAACTGAAGTTTCCAACATATCTTCAATATCCAATATATATATCTTATTATAAAGCCAAGCCTGAAAGTTACTGGGGATCAAAATTACGGATGGGCATGAAACGGCTCACAAATAAAAGTCTGTGATGAATTTTGGCTGGTTCACAAACTGAAGAGCCACTATGAATTTTCATTAATTTTAAGACAGTTTGTGAAGAACAGAAAGCAGGGGTTTAAATGACTCCAAGCCATTTAAACCCCTGCTTTCTGCTCTTCACAAAAAACAGCTGAGTGGTGGGGAGCAGAATGCAGGAGTTTAAATGGCTCTGAGCCACTTGAACCCCTGCTTTCTGCTCCCCGCCACTCAGCTGTTTTTAGCAGGGAAATCCCTGTTTCCTGCTCCCCACTTTTTGCGGGGAGCAGAAAGCAGAGGTTTCTATGGCTCAGAGCCATTTAGCCCCCTGTTTTCTGCTCCCCACTGCTTTTCACAGGGAGCAGAAAGCAGGAGTCATGAACTGATAATGAACTGGTTCGTGAACCAACCTCTCGGTTTGTATCAGTTTATGGTTTGCTTCATGGTTCAGCATTTTTGCGGTTCATGGCCATCCCTAATCCAAATGGTCAAATAAACTGTCTACAGGGAGAACTCAATTCCAGTTTTCTGTGTCTCAGCCTCTTGAGGAGGCAAGTGGCTAAGAACATCCCAAGGCTTATTTAGTCAATTGTGTAACTGACTATCAATATACTGATGACATCCAGTTCCAAACCTATGGACAATCTGGCTAAGGAGCCTCATGTAGATATTACATAGCACAGAAGACAGCACCAAACCATCTGGCATAACAAATAACATAAATCCCACACTGCCAATTCTTCACCCCCTGCAATCACCTTCTGAGTATGGTTGTTCAAAGAAAGAGACAGACTCAAACCCCTCAAAGAAAAACCTCCAATATCCAAATCACACTCTAAATGACTTGGGAACAGTGATACACTGTATCAAAGAGAGTAAAGAAGAACTAACAGGGATTAGTTCCCCCACCCAGTTGAATGCAGAGATCATCCAACAGAGCCACCTTACAAATTTAGGCCTGAAGCCACAATGAGAAGGGCAGACATGTCATCTAACAGCCAGCATGGTGCAGTGGTTAAGAGAGGTGGACTCTAATCTGGAAGTCTGGATTTGATTCCTCCCTCCTCCACGTGAAGCCTGCTGCATGACCTTGGGCCAGTCACAGTTCTCTCAGCCCCACCTGCCTCACAAAATGCCTGTTGTGGGAAGAGGAAGGGAAGGAGATTGTAAGCCACTTTGAGACTCCTTTAGGTAGGGAAAAGTGGGGTATAAAAACGTACTCTTCTTATTTTTCATCTAGGTGTCACCAGAGTTGCTCTGCCACAAACTGTCTTACCACTCCCTGCCAAAAGAAAGTAAATTAGGCCTACACTTGGCCAGGACAAACTTCTCAGAAGGGTTTTGTTGGTTTTCTTTTGTTTAAATTAACAATCACTGCCTCCTTCAATGGTTTAAGACAGAGGAAGGGTTCCCCTGCTAGTGACACACTCACAATTTTCTATAGTGAAATACCCATCAGCTTCTTGCAAAAATGTCATAACTAAGAAGGACAAGGCTACCCATTGGAGATAATGGCTTTAACAACATTAATAAACCCATCAGTATTGTTCATAGATACCACACTGAAACGATAAATACAACCAAAACCAGATGGTGCTACAGACTCCAGTGCCACATGATGATAAATCAGCATAAAGTTTAAAGTGGATCTGACTATCAGCAAAGAAGTGTGTGAAATCATCACAGCTAAGTGCCAGATCTCTGTATTATTGTGACTGTCCTGCTGGAGTCCTCAACTGAGCAATCATCCTAAACAATTCAGCTGGATGAAAATCAGCTAGTACAATAGTAGCAGAGGTAAGCTTCTTTCATCATCATCACTGCAACCTCACAGGCTTTCAAACAGTCTTCAACAGACAGCAGCTGACTCCCCAGCCAATCTACCATGCTACCGACACAACCTAAGACACACCCAGAGAATACATAAAATCCTGAGCCTGACCAGCCAGGGAGACCTCTACATGGATAGTAAAGTCCCCCACAACCACCTCTGCCAAGGCTGCTATTGGCAAACTAGGTAGAAAGTACACTCTCAATGACAATAACAGTGTTAATTCTGAAACGACTGTTAGAAGACGACAAGGGGGGACCCGCGATACTCGCAGGGGGGACCCGCGATACTCGCGGGGGGGCCAGTCTCTCTCTTCCCCCCATTCTGTCTCTCTCTCTGTCTCTCTCTCTCCCCCTTCTCTCTCTTCCCCCCAATCTCTCTCTCTCTCTGTCTCTCTCTCCCCCCCTTCTCTATAATTCAGCCATATGTTAAACTAGCAGAAAAGCCCGTTGTGAAACCGATACAACGAGATCTAGAAATATGTGGTCTGTAACGAACGCATAGGCTGGATGGTGGTAAGGTAAACAGTAGTGGGTGAGGGTGGGAGGGGGGTGGGGGAACGGCGACGGTGGCCAGAGGCCTCTGCATCCCGTTGCTGGCCCTGGAGTGAGTGGGGGGGAAGGGACCCGGCCTCCAGTTGCCGGCCCAGGAGTGGGTGGTGGGGGAGGGGTGGAAACGGACCCAGCGGCCGGAGGCTTGCACCTCCAGTCG
>NW_015168694.1:337998-390245 GCF_001447785.1 Gekko japonicus
TTTACAACCCCCCCCCCAGCCTCTGCCTAGGGAAAGGGCAGCTGACATCATTCTCCTCTCCCCTATGCAACTGAAAATTCCAACTGCCTTGCGGGGGGGGGTGAGTTTGAGGTGTGGAATGGAGTGATGTCCAATCAGCTTCCATATGCAAATGACCTTGGAACGCTGGGCGGGACTGCACAAAGCAGCCAGTCAACCCAGCCAGTGTCCTCTGAGTGGCATTTCTTCCGGCCTAACACTAAGGAGGCCAAATTTAGAATGTTGTGAAATAGAATGTTCACTACTCAATTACATGTAAGGAGAGATAAGAACAACGTATATGTTTTAGAATTTTTTTAAAAAAAAATTATCCACCTGCATCCTACGGCAAAGAGTGGTCTCTTATTGTAGACTTCTTAGGCACCTCCACCAAGTTCATTAAGAGGTAGGGGAGATTGCATTTTTTTCACAAGATAGGGTGCCAGCTCTGGGTTGGGAAATGCCTGGATATTTTGGGGCAGTAGAGCCTGAGGAGTGCAGCATTTTTTGGGGGGGAGGTAGAGCCTGAGGAGTGCAGCACTGGGGGGGGGGGGGGGGCCTGGGCTGAGGAGTGCAGCATTTGGGGAGGGGAGGGACTTTAATTGAGTAAAATGTCATACAGTCCACTTTCCGATGACATACAGTCCACCTTCTACCAGTCATTTTCTCCGTGTAAAGTGATCTCTGTCGCCTGGAGATTAATTGTAATCCCATCTCCAGCCACCACCTGGAGACTAGCAACCCTAAGAGCTTGCTGGTCAGTGTTTTAAACAAGTCCGACTGATGGATGGATGCTTGCATGTTGTAAAGAGGTCCGAAGACAATAAGCATATACTCATTCAGTCAAAATAGTACCAGTATCTGGAGAAAGCATGATAAGATCAGGGAGAGCGAGATGAGATTTGAGCCTGCCACTCACAAAAGCACTGTTACAGGTGAAGGGAGCTTTGATTCTCCAAGGCGTATACCCTGGAAATCTTGTTGGTCTTTATAGTGTTACTGGAATCAAATTTTTCTCTTGTACTTCACGCCAATATGGCTACCCACCAGAAACAGGTCAAAAAAACAGAAAGCCAGTCCCAATCCAATACCCTAATTCAAGAGTAAATGGCCATCATTGTAATTGTTCATTACATTTGGGGGCGGGGTCTGGAGTTCTCCCAATTAATGTGCTCTAAAACGCACACAAATGTCCATCCCACATTCCTGACATAGTTTTTTTTAAAAAATGAGGCTGTAGTGGGATACGGTGGCACTCAACTTGCAATTTAAAAACACATTTAAATGTGAAAATCCAATGGAGGGGGGAGAGGGTTCCTACTGCCCCATTTCCCTAACCTCACTACTAATTGAAATAGCCATTCACACACACACACACCCCCTTTGCAGTAAGCCTTACTTCCAATTGTATGCTTAAACATACTTTGCTTAGAAGAAACTTTGATTTAAAATAAACAGGGACTTACTTCCAAGTAAATGTCCATAAAAATCAGGATGTGAAGATAAACACACAGAGATGGAAAGGTCATGTGTAGCAATCCAGCAACAGCAGACCACTAATTGTGAAGTCTGTTAGCAGTTAAAAAAACAAAGAGGTTTTCAGCTGCTGGTTGCCATGGGGAAGAAAATTCTACACATTTGACACTTATTTCTCCCAGGTTTCGATACTGCTGCTGTTTGTTCCATAATAAGCAATTTAACTGTCATGCTTATTAAAAGGGGAAGCTTAAACTCACTTAAGGAATTGCTTAAAGTAGGGCTTGCTAAACAAATCTCTCTGGATGGGTCTCAAGCAAGTATTTATCATTATCAACAACATATAGACAAGGCAGAACAATACAAAAGCTGCACTGGAAAAATGAAATGTAAACAAATAGCCCAAGCTTAACCAAGGTTGGGGCTGCAGCATAGTGGAAGAGTGCATGCTTTGCCTGCGGAAAGTCTCATGCTCAGTCCCCGGCACTTCCAGTTAAAGGTGCAGACTGTAGGAATTGGCAAGGACCTTTCTGTCCCTGGGACCCTGGAGAGCCACTGACAGCTTGAGTAAGCAACACTGAGCTAGATGGAACCATGGTGTAAAGGAAGATTCATATGGCATAGAAGAACAGAAGTAGGTCACACTGATTAGCATTATACACATATTTATTGACTGATTGATAAGCAGCTACTGCTGCTGGACAGGATCTCCAAATTATTTGCATTTTACATACTTGGTATAGTTCAAGTACCTTGTATATTCCAAGTCCAGTTTAGTAACTGATGATTACAAGAAATCTACTTAGAAAAAAGAATGTTGAACAAAAGTAGAAACATATTCTTTTGTCTACAAGATGCTCACAGGAAAGGTATGTTTTTGAGTATCTAAAATTCCAGATGAAGTACAAAAAATTGACTAAAGAAACCATTAATTGTTCATAGCTCTTTTGTAATAAAGGCTTCCATATCAGTATGATAGATGACGATAATGATAGCATGGATTAATGAGGATCAATAGCAAAATTCTCATTGACTTGCACAGTACCAGGATTTCACACTGATTGAGAGAGAGCAATGATCCCAAAAACCTCTGTCTGACCAAATAACAGGTTTGAAAATAACTAGCTGCCTTGGCCACTTGTGAAAAGCCAGACCTGCCTCCAGGCAAGGAGATTTCCACTGAAGTTGGTTAATCTTTTCTTTGGATCACTGAATAAGAAATAATCAGCGTGGGCAGGCAGACAAGTACATTTTGTGCACTTACCTGTGGAGCTATGAAATAAAACAATCTGCTTTTTTAACTGAATAGATCAGAGGTTCCCAAACTTATTTGGCCTACCACCCCATTTTTTAAAAAATTACTCAGTGCACCCCTGGAAATCTACCTTCAAAAAGTGGACAAAAAGATGTAGTGACAATTTGCACCCAAGGCTCCTACCACCCTCCTGGATTCGTTCCAGCTCCCCTCAGAGGGTGGTATTGCCCACTTTGGGAATCAGTGTAATAGATGATTCTAAAACTCATTTATTCATGAAGAAGTGTCTTTGGGATCACAATATCTACAAAACTGAATAATATCAAGAAACACTGATCTATGATGATACCATCTATGATGATACCACTGACATTCATAACCATCATTGTTCATTATCAAGATTGTATTCTACACAACTTAACAAAAAGACTCATATTTCTGAAAAGGCCACCAAAATTGTTGTGGCTGCCTGCCAACTCAGAGACAGCACCAGACCTGTGTCATGATTCTGTTTCCCTGCCACAACTCCCCCAACCAGGCTCAAAGAGAAGATGATATGGAAAGAGAAATCATCCTGGTTTTCTCTCTCTCAGCGAGGAAGTGTCTTGGCTCGTTCTTTTACCTTCACATTGTACTCTACACCAAGAGGGCATAAAAGCTGCCAACAGACAGTAGGAGAGCCAGATGTGGTCTAATGGTTTGAGTGCTGGACTTGGAAAACCTGGATTTAAATTTCTCACAGGGCCATGAAGTTCATTGGGTGACTTGCGGTCAACATTCTCTCTCAATCTAGCTTACTCACAGGCCTGTGAACAAAAAAAAAGTGATGCATGCCACCTTGAGCTCCGCAGAGTAAGAGGGAGATATAAATATGATGAAAAGATAGAATTCACTACAGGGAGTCTCTCCCCCCCCCTTACTAAACCTAGATGGAAGACAAACGTGAGACAACTCTGCCCCTTGTGATATGATCCTTATTATTCTGAACCTAGAAATGATGTTACTGATGGACTATGACACAACTCCTGAAGAATTCAGCTGAGGTAGGACCAGCCCCTCCAAACCTAGTTGGCTTGCCCACCACAGCCCTCCCTCTTCAGTTTTCAATCTGTCAAAGTAAGCTTTGCTTATGAAAACTACACACTACAACAAATTTTCTAGCAACTCCTCATTGCTACAGTAAAGCTACTACAACAGAATGTCAATGACTCCATGAAATTAGAATGCCATCCCTCCCCAGTTATAGCCAAACACAATGGAAAATAGACCCAGGTACATAGGCATCCAGAGAAGACGCAGCTCTTATCAATGGGGTTAACCAACCATTCAGCCAACCAGCTCACAGCACAGATTGAGAGTAGCAAATCCATGTCCCTAAACCAAAAACTGCATGCCCTGTGATCACCATATTAAACTGTTACATGTGACCCATTAGCTTCTGAGGCATATTTGCATATATAAACAAATTGCACATGTAGATCTGCTGCCGCTGTTGAAACAAACAGGGCAGTATTCATGGGCAGATGCACTCCCATGCAAATCAGTACTCTGCCTTTTAAGAGAGATCATAAGATTATTGCTAAGACTTCCACATTCTAAATGTCCACAAATTTCACCCTGAACACATTTCACACTGGTCACTCTACAATCTTCTTATAAAATTAATAGTACACCAATGCAACATGGAACATCAGAAGCTATGGCTGAATCCACATTATAGAAAGGCGCTCCCTTACCTGATTTCAACAATTATACAATAATACTTCTGGCATTTAAGTGCTCTTATGAAAGTAAATTTACATCCAAACTACAGCAAGACTTATGAAGAGTCTATGTGACATATACAGAAGTTCATATATACACTGTACATTTGATCTCCTTATATATTTGAAGACCGTACCTCTAAATATTCTGCAGAAATTTCTGGCTTAGAACATTTAAAATTATGCAGTGGAAACCACAACACAACACCACAACATTTCCAGACACAGGTGCCATAAGTCATTGATTTAAAAAAGAATGCAAGTTTACAGCAACAGCTATCCACCAGAAAAGCATGTTTACAAAGTATGCAACAGGCATCACAAGTATGTTTTTAGGGCTTTCAGAACAGTGCAAAATGGTCAGGAGGCAAGAGAGAGAGAACATTCATGTTCACATCAAAGAATGACCACAGCTAGATTAGATTCTGCTTTTGAAGCTACCAATGATGTGTGTTCAGCAGCCATAAATCCAACTCCATGGTCCCTGGCATATAACTGCCCTCTCATTTCTGTGTTTATTTAAATTGCTCTTGGAACAGAATTCGCTGTGCTCAAGGATGGATGAGGCTTTCGTGATTTATTGTCCCGTGTAAGTGTTTTATGGGTCTGATGCTGACACAGAGAAATGCATGGCACAGTGTCACTATCCCGCTGCCAAGTCCATAGCCTCACGTTCTCTCTGCATTGTGGCCACGGCTATTCCATTTTTTACAACAAACGGCACTTGAAAAGCTCTCAGCCTTGCTCAAAGATAAATGGAAATTAATTTTCCTACAGACTAGTAGCAGGGACCATGCTGATTTCAAGAAGGCAGAGCAAGATAAGATGGCATGCCACTGTGTCTAACACAGCAACAGAGAGGTTATTCCAGGACTGGAAAAAGCCCAGCCAAGTGGTCTCTGGGCAGCTGCACATTTAGCACGGGCATCTAGGAACCTGAAATCATTTGCTAGGCCTGGATTGTTCTCCCTTAGATTTTGCCAAAGCCCATAAACATGACAGAACAAAGCTGGAGCATATGGACTTAGAATCCAAACACACCTGCGCTACTGAAAATAAGCTCTGGAACCACCACAGAGAGACATACTTGGCCATTAAAAAGGAAATCGTATGGAAGAAGGAAGGAATCTTGATCCCTAGTTCCAGCTCTGCCCCACTGACTTAGCCTGCTGGTGCACTGCACTGTTCGGTGTAAGGTGCTCTTTTCACATTTGCCGCCCCTGGCCTCTTCCTAGAGTTCCCAATAGACTCCCTTTTCACTCCTCATGCCCTAGCACCATCTGCTACTGGCCTCTTCCCTTCAGAGTAGGCTGCTGGCACAGCAACTTGCAATGGTAGGAAGAAATGCTTCTACAGGGCTGAATGTCTTGTTCTTTACATGGCAGCACTACCAAGGCAAGGAATGACAAGCTGGCCTTTTCACAGTGTTGCTTCACATCACATTGAAAAGGATGGGAGGAGGAGAAGAAATGAGAAAGACAAGGTTGGTGGACCGACCATTCACATTTTGCTGGTCTCCAAGGGCCGTAATCAGAGTTGAGCCAAGGTGTGCTAGGCCCAATACAAATGCTTAGGAAGATACTGTTTCCAACCGCAAAAAAGGTCTATTGTCACGTTGTGGGCAACTGTACTAGAAACTTGGGCACTTGGTGCATGAAGAAGTCAAGATGATCTATGGTGGGGGGACCAGTGAAAAAGAGAACTGAGTTACCACATTAAGGAGGTGGAAGAAAGGTTTCTCTGTGAGACTGTATGAAGAAAAGCTGAAGAACTCTTCGAAAAGACATACATACTAGGGTTTGCTTGAGAAAACTGGACAACAAATGCTGAAAATAAATAAATAATGGGACTTCAGATAACTTGGTAATGGAAGGTTGTTGTCCGGCTAAGAAAGGAGGGACACAAACCACAAAAAGAACAAGAGCCAATGTGAAAGAACAGATGGGCATGAAGAAAAGACAGGTTCAAAAGTGTGCTGGAGTCAGAAAAGCGCCCAACTACAGAAACTGTACTGAAGTCAAGGGGAAACAAGTGGAGTTTCATGCCAGAATGAGAGTTGTAGATGTGTGGTCTCCTGGTACAGAAGTTCAAAGAGTGGCAGGCAAGGGAGATGAAAGGTAACTGTCTGGAGAGCAGGGAACTTAAGAGAACCAACTAGACCAAAAGAGAGAAAGTTACAGTGAGATGCATCTGCAAAAAGAGGAAAGGAGTGGGGAAAGAGGGGAATTGCATCTCCCAAAATAAACAGGCACACAACAATGGGTGGGGGGGAATACTGACAGCAGAGGGGGAAGAAAGTGAAGCCTGCCACGAGATTAAGGTCTTGAGCCTAGGTACCTTTCCTCAGAAGAAACGCCACTGACCGCAAAGGAAGCCACTTCCAAGTAAGTGCAGCTCAGAAATTCCTCTAATCTTGACCTAATAGGAAAGCATCAAACGCTTCCCCCCAAAAATTGGGCTGGGACCAGGCAATACCTATTAAAAGGAGGGATTCTAACTGGGTTGGGACAATGCAACAGGAGCAGATGCTACCGGGGTGCTGCTCACCTTCTGGCATTTTAACTAACTGCAGGAAGTTGCTCTCCACCTCTAACTTTTCCGTTTGGAGTTGCCGGAGGGGGACATCCGCTCAAGCCCTCTGCCGCCGCGGCCCATAGTCGCAAAGTCCTCCGGCGCTTGTGAATGACAAAGGGCGCCACTTCCCTCTTTCACACCCCTGCCCCTAGAAACCGACACGAGGAGGTCAATTTCAAGGCGAAGTGTCCAGCCCGCCCGGCTCCGATGCCCACCGGTCCCCTTCGGAAGCCGGGCGCGTTTCGGGTTTCCCGTTCCCACCCATCCCTGGAAGAGGGCAGCGTCGGGACACAATGGGGGAGCTCCGGCGGCCAGCAGCGCGGCTGCACGGGAGAAGGGGACCCCGAGGCTCGGAGGCGTTCTCGTCGGGGGCAGGAAACCTCCGAGAGGATGTGGGGCTGGCCGCAGGAAGGAAAGCGTCCGGGCTGCTGGCCGAAGCGACTGCCCTCCTTTCTCGCTCTCTCGGAAACCACGTTTGGGCATTTCCCGCTCCCCCCGGCTCTTACCTCTACATTGAAGTACTGCTCCGCCCGGCAGCCAGTAGCACATAAAATCCACAGCAAGGCTTGCAAGAGGAACACCCTGGAATGATGCACGAACTCCCCCCGGCTTGCAGTGCTGAAGGCGAGTAAGATCATAGTGAACTGTGCTTCCACTGGAGAAGGGAGAGCTCTGGTTCCGCCGGCCGCTCCGTCCTTTTAATGCCCTCCCCCCCCCTCTCTTCCCCCTCCTTCGGAACACCCAGCCCGAGGGGGGAAAAGAGATATATACCGCCAACCCCCCACGCACAAATGTCCCCGGGGCCGGCCAGGAAAGGCGGCGAGGCAGGTTCACCTCCAGCGGGAGGGGGGGGGCGAGGAGCAGCGGCGGCAGCATGGAGCGGGCTCAGCTCGTCCTCCTCCTCATCCCCGGTCCCGTCCGCGAAGGGATGTGGCGCCCCAGTCCCGCGGCAGCTCCTCCGAGAGCGCCGCGCCTCGCCTGCACAGCCGCCGCCGCCGCCGCCACGCTCGCCGCCTCCTTCTGCTCCCCCTGCTGCTGCTGCTGCTGCTGCTGCTCGCGCGAAGGCCTCGGCAGCCCGGCCGCTTTACTCGCCCCTACCCAGCCAGCGCTTATGCCTCGCCTCGCTCGCCCCTCCACTCCAGAAGGTTCAGCCTGCGATCTACATAACTCCTCCCCCCGCCTCAGACTCCTCGCAGAGATCTTAAAGGAAACCGCCCTGAAAGGCTCCTGGAGCCCAGAGGGGAGGGGGCGCCTGCCCTGGACCTCATCCCCCCTCCCCCGCTCCAGCCGAGAGGCGGGGGGGAGGGAAGAGGGAGAGGGCCAATCGCTGACAGGGGGGAATGGATGGGACTGCCGGGCGAGAGAGGGGAGGGGGGGAGGGTCGGAGACCGCGGCCAATGCGCGCCTCCTAGGAAGCCCACCGCCCCAAAAGAGAGCGGAGAGGAAATGAAGACAATCGCCGCTACGTGGGAGCCATCAACGAACTCAAAGTGACTCAAAGAATCAGCTCCCCAGTCCACCAGAGCATTTCCGCCTTTTCTCCCCGGTCCCTTAGACTCTAGTAGGGGAGCAAGACCTGGATGGAGTGGGGTGGGGGAAGGGGCTAAGAGTTCTTGGCCTGAAGGAAAGCAAATCCGACAAGGAAAGATGAAGCATTCAGTCCTGTGCTCAACTTAATTGCGAGTGAACCCTACTGAGCAGAGCTGTTAGTAGATGTGCCTAGGATTAGATTTAGTTTAGGCAAACAACTGAGGACCCATCCTTATGCACATTTACATCAGATAAGCCTCTGTGAATTCCTCAAGATTCATGCCTAAAATCAACCCGCACCCGCAGGATAAGTTGGCAAAGAACTGGGATGAGTTATCCATCATCTTTTTTTTTGTTTAACACTAGACAGAGAATCACCCGCGTGCATGGCAGCTGGTTAAGCATTAGGCAAAAAATGTTCCCATGTAACCGTGAAGACCATTTTGGACCTTCTCCCTTGGAACTTTGTCAGGAGAGGCCAGAAGGGCACATCCCAAGAATAAAAGATTTTACAGCTGAGGGCTGGACTCAGTGACCCAGTGGGTCACACATGTGGAAGCTATATCACTTCAACGTGTACCTTTAAAATCCTGCATATGGAGTCTATGAATGTGTGAAGGCTCAAGCAAAGGTTCGGGTGAATGTATGAGGCTGGAGGCAGGGGCAGGGCACCAGCAGTGCAATCCTAAAATTAGATAGGTAGGGACTTCTAAAACCATTGATTTCAATGGATTTAGAAGGATGTGACTCTGTTTAGGACTGGGCAGGGGCTGTGGTTCATGTAGAAGGTCCTGGGTTCAGTCCTTGGCATCACAAGTTAAAAGGATCAGGCGGTAGGACCGTGGACTCCCGGAGCTGCTGCCAGTTAGAGTAGATGGTACTGATGCTGATGGACCAATGGTCTGCTTCGGTATAAGGCAGCCTCATATATCGTTGCACTGCAGGATGTAGTGGAATGGTTGAGTAATTTGTAATAGCCACCCAAATCTTTGTTGTTTCTTAGTTTCTGATATATCATTCATAAAGCATTTGAAGCCCAACTTCTGTTTCTAGGAAAATTGTCAATCATTTTGTTGAATTATTCATTCTAGAGAATAGTATTCCACTAGCGGATATTTTATAAGCAAGAAATGTGGCAAGCTTGTCTCATAAATGCTTGGCAGGAATATCGTATCCCATTCCATAAATCAAAATGCCCCCACCCACTAAAGAGATCAATAAGATCCCAGATGCAGTTTTGGACCGAGTATATCCACATGACCTGGTAAAATATGGTGGTGAGCCATGGCAGTAATAGAGTAAAAGAGCCAGTTTGGTGTAGTGGTTAAGTGTGCGGACTCTAATATGGGAGAACCAGGTTTGATTCCCCACTCCTCCACTTGCAGCTGTTGGATGACTTTGGGCAAGCCATAGTTCTGACAAGAGCTGTCCTTGAAATGGCAGTTCTTGAACGATCTCTCTCAGCCCCACCTACCTCACAGGGTGTCTGTTGTGTGGAGGGGAAGGGAAAGGAATTTGCAAACCGCTTTGAGACTCTGAGTGAAGGGTTGGGTATAAATCCAATCTCATCCTCCTCCTCTTCTTCTTTGTAATACAATTTGTTTTCATTTACATCCATGAACCACAGAGTAACTACCCATCTCGTAGAACACTTCTCAGGAACCTAGTATACTTAAATTTTAATCCTAAACAGTTATACCCTTCGAAACCCAAAGACTTTGAAAGATTTCAGAGGATGTAACTCTATTCTGGATTGCACTTTTATGCTAGGATACTTGTGTACATATATTTTAGTGGGGCGCCTGTACATATATTTTAGCGGGCATTTTACACAGCAGTTCAGTTATAAGGATAATTGGAGGATTTTGCCCTATACAAATGATATAATTCCTTGGTCCCATTTTTATATTTCTTTTCTGTTTAAATGGAAAAGGGCACTGATGGTGGAGCTTGCCAGCACATACATGAAATGGCACTTTTTTAAAAAAAATCAGAAGTCCTAGTTTTTAACACACAAAAAACTCCAGGTATGCTCTTTTCCTGGTAGTAAGTCATCCAATTGACTTGACACTTCTTGAGCCCATGGCAATGAGCAACAGAGCAATATGTCAGAAGCCCAAGTATTTCTCTTTTATTGACCTATCTGCAGAAAACAATCACTTTTTCATATTTCATAGTGGTAGGATCTGATGCTTGAGGCCCAAAGTGTGTGTAACCTTTTTGCTTTACATGTGTTTAGCCGAGTGCTCTCTTCCCCACCAAGATATTTTGTTGCTATGGCAATAAAAAAAAATATTTCTCTTATGCTCAGTTCACACACTAGTCAGTCACGCCTATTATTTCAAAGGTGATAAAATGAAGGGTGGTGATCTGGAGATCCCACAGGAAAAGGGAAGTTCAAAAAAAAAACTCTTTTAAAACATTTGTAAATTTTTCCTTTCTTGTTTTACCAAACCTGGACTTTGTGACATCATCAACTCAAGAAAAAAACATTTGACCTATATAAAGCTATAGCATTGTTAGGTTCTTCCACACTAGAGGGAGATATACCTTTGTTATTCTTCGTTCTTTTATTTTACAATTGTGTATATTATCTTCAAATTGCAGCTGAATTTAGGCGGCTGTTTTTATTTTAAAAAATTAAAAAGTAGTAGTTAGATTTGACTTGATATTAAGTAGGTGATATTTCCATGTGGTCAAAACAGAGAGTTTTCCTTTCACTTCACTTTCTTACAACCAATACAATACATTTTTGGGTGGAACTTTCCTTAGCTTTGAGGTTCACCATCGGATCCCCAACATGTCATTTACAGTCTATGTAGAGTTACATGCTGGACTTCGGCAAACTTAGAATTAGGGCTGCCAAGTGGGGGCGGTGGGCGGGTAAACCCCCGCTTCGGAGGCCCGATTTGCGCTGCCGCGGAATCGGGCCCCGGGAGAAACTCTGCCCCAGCGTGTGCATCACCCGGAAGTGATGCGGGCACGCCGTGGCCCCGCCCCCAGCGTGCCTGGCATCCTCCCGTGTCTTCCGGGTGATGTTCATGCGGCACATGCGCACGAAGCCGGCTGGGTTAGGGTGAAGATTCACTTGGCAACCCTACTTAGAATGCTTAGGATGACACTGTTAGCTGTGAACACCAGCCAAAGTTATGGAGGGGAGTGATAAGGATCAAAGCCCTGGCCCCTGGCCCTGCTGAGAGGTGGTTTAACTCCGCTTCCCCAATGGGGTTGCCAAATCTGGACTGAGAAATACCTGGAGATTTTGGGGATAGATCCTGGAGGGGGAGGGGAGGGACACCAGTGGGATATAATGCCATAGAGTCCACCATTTTCTCCAGGGGGCCTAATCTCTGTTTGCTGGAGATCAGTTTTAATTCCAGGAGACCGCCAGACCTCACCAGTAAATTGGCAACCTTATTACCCATGCTGCTTTCGCAGTCCAAAAATTCCTCCTGGACTGGTTTTAGTCCCAGGAGGCCAAAACACAGGAAGCTGTAGTTATTTGTCTTCTTTCCTGGGCTAAAAAAAAAATAGGCATTTTCAGTTGGGGGAATGTTGCAGGAAGAGGTGGAGGACACAACCCACCTCCTTTCCCAGAATCAGATTCCTATCACACAAATTCACACTGGGGACCAGATCATGGACTCCCAACATCACATGCAGTTTTGCTCTTAGCTGTTGGGATGCTGGACTTTTGTTCATAAAATGGTCCAAAATGTCCCAGCTTGAAAACTTTGCTTGTCGATGCTAAGCAGGCACCATGACCTGGATGGCCATGGCTAGCCCAATCTCATCAGATCTCAGAAGCGAAGCAGGGTCAGCCCTTGTTCAGTGTTTGGATGGGAGACCACCAAGGAAGTCCAGAGTCGCTACACACAGAGTCAGACCATGGCAAAATGCCTCTGTTCATCTCTTGCCTTGAAAACCGTAGGGGGTCATCATAAGTTGGCTGTGACTTGATGGCACTTTCCACTCCCCCCACTAAGTAGTCTCCCTACTTTGGCAAAGGTATTTGAAGCACATGAGTAGGGCCATTTGGAATCGGTAACCAGCGAAGCCCAACACTGGAATGTGTATGGTTTATAGCCATGCCAGTGTTAAACATTCCAGGAAATCATGTCAAAGGGTGGCTCCTTCTAGGGGCAGAGTAGCTATAGAATGAGAAGGAACATAAGAACATAAGAACATAAGAGATGCCAATGTTGGATGAGGCCAAAGGCCCATCCAGTCCAACACTCTGTATCACACAGTGGCTAGAAATACCAGTGCCATCAGGAGGTCCACCAGTGGGGCCAGGACATTAGAAGCCCTCCCACTGTTGACCCCCCCCCCAAGCACCAAGAAGACAGAGCATCACTTGCCCCAGAGTCCCTAGCTATACCTTGTGGCTAATAGCCACTGATGGACCTCTGCTCCATATGCTTATCTAATTCCCTTTTGAAGCCGTCCATGCTTGTAACCGCCACCACTTCCTGTGGCAGTGAAGGAAGACAAGGCTGAGGAGCATATTTCTGGCAGAAGAACATCATGCAATTCTATAAAGGAGAAAAGAGCCAGAGGGAGTGACCAAGGTAGGATCCACTGTTGCCACTGGTCAAAGGGTGGCTCCTTCAAGTGGCAGAGCAGCTATAGAATGAGAAGGAAGACAGGGCTGAGGAGCATATTTCGGGCAGAAGAACATCATGCAACTCTGTAAAGGAGAAAAGAGCCAGAGGGCGTGACCAAGGTAGGATCCACTGTTGCCACTGTGATCAAAGAGCCGAAAGAACAGATTTCCTGTTCTGTTTCTATGTGGCATTTTAACTTCCCACAGGATGTAACAGAAGCTAGAATGGAGCCTTGGAGCAGAGTGTTATGCCTGCTCACCAGGTGTATTTATATAGCACGAGACTTTGCAGGAAGCCTACAGCGTATTCCTAGAAAAATAAGGGAAAAAAGCAAGACATGATCTGGCACTCACATTGCTGCTTTTGCCATGCAGATTGTAGAGCACGTGTTGCCTGCATTTGCCATGTGGAGGGACAGGCATGCAGCCAGAAAAGCAAAAGGATAGGGCATGAGAGGTTGAGGAAGAGAATCAAAGGTTGTAAAGGAGCTATAGAGCAGATGGGGGGGGAGACAACCACAGGCAGCTAGAAGGGACATAGCTGCTGCTTAGAAAACAGAACTCTTTAAGAGCATAAGGAAGGGAAGCATCAGTGGGTCTCATAACACTTAACCTCAATCACACTTTGAATTCAGGCTACAAATAGAGCTGTTGGTCAATGCGCCTGGTGGATAAAGTCAAATTCATATGTAAATCCTTTCTATCAGCATTATCTCCCCTATGGGGATTTAAAAAAAGAAAAGAAAGGTTCCCTCAAGCAGACGAGACACCATTTCTGTAAGACCCCTTTCAAGCTGGTTGCTGAGAGGGAGGGAGGGAAATGTTTGCAACCATTGTATTCTAGAAGTCTTAGCTTTCCATATGTCATAGGAACTCAGCTTAAGAAACATATATTGGTCTATTATTTTTATCTACCCTTCCTGCCAGAAGCTGTCAGGAGCACACATGGTTGTTTCCTACCTCTACCATAATTAGTCAAGTATTGGTCTATTCAAAGTTGTTACTGGGAAGGGTTAAGGTGAGAGTTTTCCAGCACAGAAGAAAGGTGTAAATGGACTGGTGAGTCAGCAGCAAGGTCATATAGCTTTGTTGATATGGAAACACTAATGCTGACTGCAGGAGTGAGGTGACAGAATATGAGGAACTCTATGAGGACCAAGCAACAATGATGCTATTCTGAGGAAATTGGGATGAGGTAAGAAAGGCAGACTGATGCCATTTCAGGATGAAATAAGACATGATATGTATTAAGAGAAATGTCACATTATTCAACAAGAGATTTCCAGGAAAAATGTTGATGTAAATTTGAAACCATGAGTCAGGAAGCAAGAGGAAGAGCAAGTGACAGGAATGATGTCATCAGTCATGCTTTCTGTATTTTGGGTCTGCAATATGTTGCTTCATTTTCTTATTTGTTGGCTGTGCCTAATGTAGGTGGACCCAAATGTGCAAACGATGGATCAGCAGTGGCCTTTCTGAAGGATCACATCTTAACCTTACTCTAAAAATACTGTATGTAATATGGCGTTGTGACGGTCTAGTGGTACTTTGATGCAAATCTGTTACTGCACCTTTGTGAAGCAACTGAGACTCATTCAGTCCATCATTAAGACATGATTAGCCAATCTGGAAAGAAAGTGTCTATCTGTGTTCTGTTGTCCCACTTCTTGTTTCTGCATGCTCAACTCATTGTGCATGCAGGAACAGGTAACGCAAATCTGCACAGAATTCCTTCATTGCCTGCATGCAGTAGGATCCCATGTGAGTTCTTTGCTTAGAAGGCATATCAATTGATATGGTCTTATTTTTTTAATGTGTTTGGGGATTCTGTAGCAGACTGAGCATGTGGAACAGCTGTTCTGCTTGTGTAGCATCAATACCATGTATAGAAAAGTTCATCACAAGTAGGGACTCTTATTTATATCATGCATCATCTTTCGACATGTATTTACTTTCTAACTGATATATTTCAAACACAACATTCATTCCCTATCCCCAAAACAATCTTGGAAACTTTGACATGCTGACTAGTTCGTAAAACTTAGCCAAGCATTTAAGACTCCATAAAACTCGAATAATGGCTGGGGATAATCGAGTCTGATTAATCCACACACAGCAACATTTAAGTGACTATCACACACTAATTGCATGGTTTGATACTTAGGAAATCTCATGAAGTTTGCTCGACTGCTGTGTCACCGTAGGGTTGATCCTGTACCCCTATGCACTGCAGGTCTCGTTCATTGTCTGATATTGTAGAAAAGGTATTTCTGCACAATATTATGATCACAAATGTGATCCCTTAAAGCGAAAAATGATGACATGTCAAAAGGAAGGATATATGCTATTTTGTAATTTTTTCCCTGGATGTAATGGATTCTGTGAACCAACTCATTCAGTTCAGCAGAACAGTGCAACTACACATAAATAAACCCACTAGAGGGCAATAACATTGCTAATCTAATGGGTACTTCTATATCACTTTTTTGCTGTGTGAAATTCATACATGCTCCTTTTTACATTGCAAACTGCAAGGGTGTTTGTTTGTTTCTAAGACTGAGTCTGATGGTAGTTTACAACATTAAAGCCAACTAGTTCAATGTTAATTTCAAATACAATTACATTAAAACACAGCATCTATTATTGCTTTTAAAGTTTTTAAAAACATTTTAACTGTTCTGCCTCTGGCTCAGATTCCATGTAAAGGTAGCATAAATATGTTTTAAACTGATAAACTGGGATCTGTTCAATCTTTCTCCATCCAGACTAAAGTCAGTGGGAAGGCATCCTTTACACCCAATAATGTATTCACATAGTTGTATCTAACTGGCCATGTGGCACCATGACATCATATTCCTCAAGTGATCACTTACTGGCCTGAATTATGCAGTAAAGAATTTGTTTTAAAAATGAATGGTGCCCAATGAGCAGCAGATTGGGGGAAGAAATGACACACAGGCATAAAGAAAATGTGCAGAATAATGGAAAGTAGGGTATTGTTTGTGAACTTTGTTATCCCCCCAATGGCAACTTTTGTATCGAAAATTAAACCTCATGGAAATTCAGCACAACACTAATGGAAATCAATGTAACTTAAACACAAGAAACTGTGAGCTGGACTTGCAATATAAATAAGGTTGGAAACAATCACAGGTTTGCACTTCTTTGACTGTTTTGAATATGCAGAAGAAGGCGCTGATTGCTCTTATGCCAGTGTTAATTTAATAAATCTTTGGCAGCAGCTCCAAAGACCATTTCAATCATTATGGGCACAGTCAGTCCTTTTAGTATGTATTTGCTTGTTTTATATATTTCTTTGCCATTGCTCCAGGCAGCTTGTAACGATATCCAACAGAATAAAATCATCAAAGCAATCTGCAGTTAAAAGAAAAACCAAAAAGAAGCCGTAAAGCAATCCAGACGAGCATTAAATAATAAGCAATGAAATAATGCCACAGCTGCAAAGAGCACAGCAAACTGAGATCATAACCAAGGGCAGAAAACTAGGAAAAATAACCAATCCAAAAATATAGCCATAAAACAGATGGTAAAATATAGTGGCTATTGACTAAAACACTGAAAGCTAGTCTGTTTAAAAAGAAAACAAAAAACCTCAATTAAAAGCCTGAGCCAATGAAAATGTCCTAATATTGGTTCTTATTGACCAAAAGGTGAACTTCAAGAAGGAGAGAACTCCATGCCATTTCAAAACAACAACAACAACACAACAACACTGTCTTTAGTTGCCACCCACCTCACTTTTGTGGGCAGTGTAGGGCTCAGGAGAAAGATCTTAAATAACAGGCAGGGTGGTATGGGAGAAAGTACTCCTAGAAAAACCTTTGCTTACATTATTTAGGGTTTTAAAAGTAAGAACCAAATCTTCTAATTGTTTCTAGGAACTGGGAGCCAGTGCAGTGTAGTGGTTAAAGTGTAGACAAAGTGGGCTTTGAGAGTCACACTGGTTTAAATCCCTGATTGGATGACCTTGTGCCAGTCTCTCTCAGGCCAACCTACCTCACTGGGTTGTTATGAGGATAAAATGGGAAATGCCATTTTGTAAGCCATTTGGGTCTCCACTTGTGAGAAAAGTGCACTATAAATGAAGTCAATAAGTGAATGAATAAATAAATCGATAGATAAAACAGGGATAAAACAGGGAGAAAGTTGCACACTTACCTGAGCTCCTTAGAGGAAGGGCAGGATAAAAATGTACTAAATGAATAAGCATACAGGTATTTCAGTACAGGTATAATATGTTCCCTGTATTCAACCCTTATCAACCATTTGGCCATAGCATTTTGTCCTGGCTGAAGCTGCTGAAAAGTCTTCACTCCACGTAAAGTAATTTAATATGGAAGCATCAGAGTATGGATTGCCATACCAAGATCTTGCAGCAAGCAACAGCTGCATGTGGTGTACAAGCCGAAACAGGGGGGGAAAGTGCTGTGTGCCATGAAAGAAACCTGGGGTTCCAATCATAGTCCCAGTTCACATACACACACACACATGGTATACTTGAGAGCCAGCTGTGGTGTAGTGGTTAAGAGTGGCAGACTCTAATCTGGGAGAACCTGGTTTGATTCCCCACTGCTCCACATGCGGCGGCTGGTGTGACCTTGGGTCAGTCACAGTTCTCTCAGAGCTGTTCTCTCAGAACTCTCTCATCCCCACCTACCTCACAGGGTGTCTGTTGTGGGGAGAGGAAAGGATTGTAAGCCGCTCTGAGACCCTAAGTGAAGGGCGGGGTATAAATACAACTCCTCTTCTTCTTCTTCTTCTTCCTCCTCCTCCTCCAAACCCCTTTTCCAGGAGGAATACAATCCTATCAAAATTAAACTGATAGACTAGCTAAGCAAAATATTAACTGTTCTGATAAATGCTGGAAATGTAAGAGTAAAAGGGGCACATTCTATCATATGTGGTGGTTATACGATGTTACAAAAAAGTTTTGGAAATGGGTCCATAGTTTGATGGAGAAGATACTAAGAGCAAAGATTCCATTTACCCCAGAGGTCTTGCTGTTGAATATATTTCCAAATGATTATGAAAAAGAGAATAGGTATTTGACTGTTTATATGATGACAGCTGCAAGAATCTTATATGCCAAATATTGGGAAACTATGGTGATACCAACGAAACAGGAGTTTGTGAATAAACTTTTTGAAACAGCAGAAAATGATAAACTGACTTTAGAAATGAGACTAAGCAAAGAGTTGACATTTCAAAAAACATGGAAAAAGATTTATGATTGGTATAATGTAAATATAATAGAAGATTAGGCAATTATAGCACATTGGACCTGAGAACACAGAAGACAGAAGAATGGAAAGTGTCTGATAGAGCATTTTTGTTAATTAAGTAATTGGATATAAGCATACAATGTAACTGTACTCTTGGTATATATTTTATGTGTAGTAGAGTGTCTGTTTGTAGTGTGTAGATTTGTTGTTGTAGATTATAAAAGAAAAATTAATAAAAGTGTACCTATGGGTACTTAAAAAAAAGAAATAAATTAAACTGAGTCCTCATTCCATGGTTGGCTTTATCATTGACCAATGGCACTTCAGTCTTGTATCGACTGAGCTTCAGTTCATTGGGCCTCATAACCTTCTTCAGGATTTGCACAGGTTCACCTGATTTAGATTTTAAAGGGAAAGAAATACAGCTGGGCATCATCAGCATATTTGTAACACCTCACCCCAAATCCCTGGACAATATCTCCCAGAGTGGTGGGTTTCATGCAGATGTTAAACACCATGATGGACAGGATAGAATCCTGTAGGGTGCTATGGCATGAATGCCACAGGTCTGAGCAGCGTTTCCTCTGTCACCTTCTGGAAATGACCAGTCAAGTAGGAAAAGAAACACAGAAGAGTGATTCCTCCAGAAGTACACCAGAGTTGCTGGTAATGAAGACCTCTGAGAGATTGTCAGTTCGGGTAACCAAGATTGTTTCAGTTCCTCGTAATTTCAGTCATGGCTCCCAAATAAGTGTACCTTATAGTATTTTCAAACCTGTTTATCACAGTCACCTCTCTTTATAGAAGTGTAAAACAATTTAGAAGTTCAGATAGCTTGATTAATAGCACATATTAAAATAGTTATAAATACTCTTTTATGCCGTTGTTCTAACACAAAGAGTTTTGGAGCAGCTGTTCTTTACATTCCCAGTACTTTGGGGGACTGCTATACAAGGGGTAATGCCCAGCCTATGGCCAGCAGAAATATCAACAGCTCAAGAATAGGATAACATGATTCTCATTCCATATAGCAGAAATATCAACAGCTCAAGAATAGGAATGCAAACAAAAACTAACATAGCTATACCAACAAGCACTCCTCAGCATGCCTGTCTGCTCTCCCATGGCCACCAATCACAATGGTCAGGCAGTCCATAGGCTTGCTTGTTAACTCATCAAAATCTGAACCAGACTCTCCTAGCTTTAATATAACTAATCTGATGGCTTAAAATAGTGACTTGGATCAATTCTTGTGACGGTATGGTACAAATGCCATTTGAACATACATCTTTAGAAAACCATTGGCAGGGCTCAAGCTGTACTAAATCATTACAAGCTTAAAGGTTTGTAAGAAACAGCCCGTGACAGCAGGCACTTTTTATCCTTATGCACAGGTGCCTCCCCCATTCTGTCTGATTCATAAGGAATCAATGAAATTAAACTGGGTTGGATTCAGACAGCTTTTTCACTCAGTCTCACCCTTCCTTAATATACCCATGACATGGCTTTTCCCCATGCAGGTCTCATAATCCCCAACGTATGTTTCTTTGTTCGCCAAGAACCTCATTCTCTCCTCAACTGCAGCAAAGCTGGCTGGATCAAGCCCACTTATTTGGAAGGTGTCCACCAGACATCACAAACAGCAAGGTCTCCAAGCCTCATTCTGTCCCAGTGGTATCAGCAGCAGTATCAAAGTAAAGGTAAAGGTTTCCCTTGTTCGAAAGCAAGTCAGATCTGGCTCTTGGAGGCAGTACTAATCTCTGTTTCCAAGCTGAAGAGCCAGCACTGCCTGAAGATGTTTCAGTGGTCATGTGGCTAGCATGACTAAAGGCTGAGGCACACAGAACGCTGTTACCTTCCCACTGAAGTGGTACCCAGGGGTCTTTTGGGGCTGTAGTGTGCTGGAGCACCGCTCCGGCAGCCCAGGAGCCCGCACTAATGGCAGCGGCGGCAAGCCCCGCCCCTAGCTCCCCACACCGAAAGGGCTGTGGCTCGGGGGAGGCTAGAGAGCCCCACCGCTGCATCCCCCGGGCCCGCGCAGGAGTGCTGTGGCTTGGGGGACACCAGTAGAGCCCCGCTGCCGCATCCCCCAGGCCCGTGCAGGAGTGCTGTGGCTCGGGGGAGGCTGGAGAGCTCCACCGCCACATCCCCCGGGCCCGCACAGGAGTGCTGTGGCTTGGGGGAGGCCGGAGAACCCTGTCGCCATGTCCCCCAGGCCCGCGCAGGAGTGCTGCAGCTCAGGAGAGGCCAGAGAGCCCCACCAGTGCGTCCCCGGGCCCACGCAGGAGCACTGCAGCTCAGGGGACGCCAGGAGAGCCCCGCCCCCAGCTTTCCGGGCTCCTGCCGAAGTGGTAAGTAAGGGATCCGCGGGGGTGGTGGGGCTTGATGGGTCTTTCCCTTCCTCCCTCTCTTTTCCTCCTTTCCTTCTCTCTTTCATTCCCTCCTTTCCTTCTATCCTTTTCCTCTTTCCCCCTTCTTCCCTTCTCTCTTTCTTTCTCGCCTTCTTCTCTTCTCTTTTTTCCTTCTTTCCCTGTTTCCCTCCTTCTTCCCTTCTCTCTCTTTCTTTCCTTCCCTCATTCCTTCCTTCTTTCCTTCTCTCTACTCTCTCTCTTTCCTTCCCTCTTTCCTCCTTCGGTGGCCCAGCTCTTTGCTCTCCCCCCCCAGGCCAGCTAGGGAAGGGGAGGGGAGGCTTTTGAAGATGCCTTCCCCTTTTGCTTCCCCTTCTGACATCACTTCCGGTGATGTCGGTGGGGTGGGGTGGCATATGCTCATAGCCTAGTAGCTCATTAGACCCCTGGTGATACCTATTTATCTACTTGCAATTTCTTGCTTTTGAACTGCTAGGTTGGCAGGAGCTGGAGCCAGAAACGGCAGCTCACTCCGTTACGCAGCACTAGGGTCTTGAACTGCTGAGCTACAGACCTTCTGGTCTGCAGCTTAGCATCTTAACCTCTGAGCCACCTAGCAGCAGCAAAGGATGGTCTAAAAGCCTTAAGTCTGCATCCATTAAAAGACCACCTCTGTGGTCTCTTCATCAACTTACTAAGGGTGAAATGGCAGTGAGGGCTACTTGGAATTTCAAACTGCTGGCCTTGGATTCTGTCACAATGATTTCATGATTCCTAGAATCCATGGATGCTGTCATGAACCAGTACATTTGTAAAATGGGGAGAGGCAGCAGGGAGATCTCCAGAGAGCCTATGCCAGAAGCTCCAGATTTGTATGGGCTGAATCAGATCCATTTCAGATTGGACTGAAGCTGGGAAGGTGGAGACTGGGTCTGATCCAAAATGGGGTGGGATACAGGTATCTGGTATCCAAATAATTCCCCCTTTGGGGAAGCCATTCCCATAAGTATACTGAAACAGAAACAAAACAAACAAAAAATAACATTCTGAGCCTTCTACAAAATAATCTTTAAACACTATGTTTTCTTTGCAGTAAACCTTTCCAAACTTCAAGCAATCATGCCAACTGTCTACATCTGGCTTTACTTTGACCACAATGCTAAATTGTGTTGGGACAGGATTATATCTCTCCATGATTTAAACAAGTAGGGCAATCAGCATCAGGGTGATGTCACATTTATCATCAGCAGACCCGAGGACTGGCTTCAGGAGCTGGAAAGATGATAAGTTAAATGATGTCCTAATTTGGACTGTGCCCAAATCGTATCATGAACAGCGTATCATAACAAACAGAACAGCTGGACAGGAAGAAACTACATTTCTAACACCATCAGTTACCAGTGTGCTGGGAGTGAGACAGTTGAAATAAATATCTAAAAGAATGTTCAAGTCATCATTTGTGAAACCAGTGAGGAAAAAGCAATTAGTTCAGGAATGAAGACTCTCATATAAATGGGCTTGTTCAAAAGCTCATTGCAATCAAGGAAACGTTAACGTTTCGATGCATTAGGAAATAACTTGCACTAGGTTTGTAGTCAATCAAATGTCAAAAAATTGCACTAGTTGTTTATGAAGTTCCCGTTCACCTGCAAAGAACAATTTTCGATCATTTATAACATGCAACTCTTAGTCATTTCAGTATAACTTGTACAGGAAACCTACCTGGAGGTCTGGACTGCCTACTCAATAGTCAATCTGGGCTTGTTAAATATAAGTATGTTTAAACATTAATCCAAATACTACCAATTCTATTGAATTGGCTTTTACAAGGCTTTGTGCCTTGTGGTACCTTAAAGACTAGCAGATTTGGAGCATAAACTTTCACAGATGGCAGCCCACTTTATCAGATTTTCCCCCTTTTGTAAATTAAAGTAAGGGGGGAAAGTGATGAGATTAAAATATTGGTGAGTCTCTGAGTTTGAACTTTTAATATTTCATTGACCAAGACCAACAGGCTTGTTAAGATGCAGGGGTTTTTTTTACCTACGGACACATGTTTGCTTAACATTTCTATACTTCTGAACTTCTGGAGTTTTTTTAGGGCTGTCATATGTACAAAAAGTTTGGTCAGGAGTACCAAATTCAGATTATATATAAAGGTTCTTGAAAACTTTTGCAATATTAGGCTCTTTATTTCTCTATGAGATAACTGGTTTTAATTGCTTGAGCTGGCATCCTAACATTTTAAACATTCTAAATCCCAATGTCTCTACAACCTGTTTGATAAGCATTTTAAATATAAGGAACATAAGAAGATCTTGCTAGATCAGACCAATGCTCCATCTAGTCCCGCATAATGTTTCATGTAATAGCCAATGATTTTCTCTGGAAGGCCAAACAAATGGGGCATACAGGCCAAAGTCCTCCCCTGCTGCTGCCTCTCAGCACTGGTATTCAGAGATTTGTTGTTTCTGTACATGGAGGCTCCCTTCAGTCATCATGGCCAGTAGCCATTGAGGAACGTCTCTTCCATGAATCTAACCCCATTTTAACGCTGTCTGTGCTCATGGCCATCACTGCCTCCACTGACAGTATATTCTACACCTTAATTACTTGTTGAGGTAAGAAGAATTTCCTTTTGTCTCTTCTGAACCTATTTGTCAACAACTTCATTGGATGCCCCTGAGTTCTAGTATTAGTATTGAAGAAGAATATAGAAAAGCTGGAATGTGTCCAAAGGTGGGCAACAAATATGGTGAGGGAAACCAAATCCTATGAGGAAAGGCTGAAGGAGCCAGGTATGTTTAGCCTGGAAAGGAGACGACGGAGAGGTGACATGATAACCACCTTCAAGTAATTGAAGGGCTATCATATAGAGGATGGTATGAAGTTGTTTTCTGTTGCCCCAGAAGGTTGGACCAGAACCGACGGGTTGAAATTAAATCAGAAGAGTTTTCGGCTAAACATTAGGAAGAATTTCCTGAGAGTTAGAGTGGTTCCTCAGTGGAACAGGCTTCCTCGGGAGGTGGTGGGCTCTCCTTTGGAAGTTTTTTAACGGAGGCTAAATGGCCATTTAACAGCAATGCTGATTCTGTGAACTTAGGCAGATCATGAGAGGGAGGGCAGAAAGGGTGTCATCAGTGCTTACTGGCCCTTTCTTACATACCCGAAGTGATTGCCACTTTGGGGTCAGGCAGCAATTTTTCTCCAGGCCAGTTTGGCCAGTGATCCTGGAGGGTTTTTTGTCATCTTCTGGGCATGGAGCACATCTCACTGGGGGTGTTGAGGGGGAGGCGGAGGATATGAATTTCCTACATTGTGCAAGGGGTTGGACTAGATGACCCTGGAGATCCCTTCCAACTCTATGATTCTATGTGAAAAAGAAAAAAGCTCCCTCCAAACAGCTTTCTCGCTCAATCTTTCCCCATTGCCCTCTTTATGCATTGCCTGCCCCACATGGATTTTGTTCATGCAGGACCCATGATCCCCTGCATAAACTTTTTGTGGTCAGCAGGACTCCCCTGTTCCCCTTTTCTCCAATGGAATAGTGGGCTGGATCCAACTCAGTAGGCTGTGGATCTTGTAATTGCTGCATCAGTAGTCATGCCAGTGATGAGAATGTACACACCTTTGGAAACCTGTGGGGTTGTGCCCTCTGGATTATACTTCAGGATGTAGTCTGGGGGCCCCTCACAGTTCATAGTTATTAACAGTATAAGATGTGCCAAAGATGTATGCTTATTCTTTACTTCTTTCCTAGAAGTGCATGCTACATCAGTGCTATCGCAAAGTCTACAGAATGAGTGCCATGCATAGTATGAAGTTCAGCATTATTTTCTTGTATCCCACTCTTCTTCAAATGAAACTTGAGACAACATTCATGGAGTTCATTTTATCCTCAAAAGAACCTCTGTGGTTGGTTGGACTGAGCAAGCTTTATTTCTAAGTAGGGTTTTGAGGCTGAGTTCATCTACATTCAGAACTATCAAGCTGCACTATTATCCATGAAAAAGGAGAGGATGAGCTACAGCTGATCCAAGGATTGCCTTCCTGGATAAAATGAAGGCCCATGTTATCCAGCATTCTGTTTCTCATGGCAGCAAGCCATTTGCTTCTTGATGCTAACAAGGAAGAATATGAAGAGGATGACCTTTCCCTGTTATTCCTCCTCAGCACCTGGTATTCAGAGACACATGGTGACAGGTAGAGCTCTCTTTTAAACTTTGTCAGTGGCAACCAGAAAAAGTCTATTCATTTGAATGTTGGTAGTGTCTTTGAGAACATTAAGGATATCCATATAGCATAGCATCTGCCTCCTCTTGCCCTCATCCCTGAAATATCAGTACTGTGTGGCAGGGGCTGTTTTCAAATAAAGAAATGTAATTATGCTGAAAATGTGCATCATTAACTAATATAGTTTTGGGGGAGGGGGGTTGCTTTTGAAGTAGTGGTAATCTTGCCTGGTTTTAGTTGAACTCTCAGTTTACAATTGTGTTTGGTCAAGTCAAGTATGCACCAAGCCTACTGATTCATTTCACATTGACCCAGGATTCAAAGGTAATGGTAACACTACAAGCCACTTAGAACTTGAGACACATAGGAGACGTGACCTCGGGTTGAAAGGTTCTGGATCCCATTACAAACTCCTTAGGTGCAATTTTAATCATTATGCTGAGTGCTTCAGATATTCAAGTCCTGTGCTTTCAATTAGAGTGCAGTTAAAATGAAGATATGCCCCTTTAATGCTTCAGTAATTGTGCATTCAAACTGCAAATATGTCACTTAGACAAGCACTAATAAATGTTTATGGCAAGAGTGCAAACCCAACAGCATAGCTGTAGACTTTGCGGATAAATAACACAAATATATACATGATCAGCTTTGATTGTCTCTACTTTTAAAGTTTCACTTCAGTCCTAAAATAATGAATCCCGTTCTAGGAAAAGGAAATGACCCACCAGGAAGCTTCATTAGGATGAACTGGTAGTGGTCCATGATCATGTTGAAGTGGTTGTGGAAACCATATGACATTTTCATCCATAACAAGAAGGCCATCTTGAGAACATAAGAAGAGCCCTTCTGGACCAGACTAATAGTGCATCTTGTCCAACATCCTGTTTCTCAGAGTGACAAATCAGATGTAACAGAAGGCCCAAAGCAGAGGCACAGAAGCCGGCCCCACACAATTACTGTACAGCAATCATCATTCAGTGGTATACCACTGATACGTATGAAGGCTATTTTGATACAGCTTGAAAATAATGAGACTGAAACTCTCCTGAAGTTCAAGAATATGGAAACATTTTAAAAGATTATTTACAAATTGGCAGTTCTGGGTTGCCATATCACATATTTAACATGATATGCCAACCATGCAAAATCACCAATATTTGAATCATCAGTTGGTCACTCCCTAAGTGAAACATCAAGCTTATTTGAAAAGTGTATTTCTTCAAAATGTCCCATATCTATAAAGATAATAGGTAATGAGTGCTTATTTCCATGTCTCTACCGTTGCTACTCAACATAGTATTTTGAACAAAGAAAAATGTTTCAGTTTCGCTATTTCACTTATAAATCTATAATGATCAACATCTGAAGTCAGTTTTCCACTCAATCATTTGCTTCTCTGGAGACTAAAATTGCCTAAGTCAAGTTACCAAATAGATGGCAGTGAACTGAAGTCTAGAATGTCTCTATGTTGTTCTGTCTTACTGACTTTAGTTCTTCTCCTGGCTCCAAGCAGTAGTTTCTTTTTGTAGAATTCTTGGTTTGAAGGCTGAATATATGTGTATTTGACTTGTAGCCATGTTTTCCATATTCACAATATCCTACAGTGGTCAAAAATATCTCACAAGGGTGGGCAACTATTAAATGTGAAAAATCAGAGAAACCATATGGATTGGTGCAGCAGTTAAAAACAAAAGTATCCTTTTAGTGACGTGCATAAGATGACTCTTGAAACACACAAACATTGAGTTATGTTGGTTGAAGAAAAAAAACTCAGTCAATACAGAGATGTACAAAGAGCTGTTACATAATTACAAAAGGTTCTAAGTAAAACATAGTCATTTCACATTCTATACAAGGCAAGCCCCGGGTTTTCACCAGTTATATACATTGGGGGTACATACATAACAATTAATAATGCAAAACATTTTTAATTTACTCTGTTAGCCACCTAGGCCCATAACCCTGGGGGCCCTTGGGGCGATGCCCCCTCCCAAGTGTTCCCTGCCCCCTCCAAACCAGTCCCCTCCCTGCCCCCTCCTCTCCTGGTCCCCCCTCCCCCAGAAGGTGAAGGGAGCCTGCAGCAACCAGAAATGACCATGCTTGCTGGCAGCATATCACAGCCAGCCTGCATGCCTCATGACTAGAAATGGGGCTGCTGGTCAGGAGGGGAGTGGAGAAAGCAGTGGCTGGCTCCCTCCCTTCTCGCTCTTGCCTCACCTGCCAGAGTGCCTGGAGATGGCTCGGATTATACCATTTGCCTGGCTCAAGTTTGCTTTGCTGCCGGTACATCCTGTCACCACCACAAGTTTGGGCAACCAGAGGAGGTCTATGTGGAGGTGGTGGGCCAAGGGCTCCAGCCCAGCCATTGGTTTGCGAGGACCAGCTCCTGCCCCATCCTGCACTGGGCTCTTCCAATTTGTTCTCAAAGTAGGAGCTGCATTTCAATGGCCACTTTGAGCCTGGCCAGAGCCAAGTCACAGCAGGCGGCAAAGCAGGCTCAGTGTGGCTCTCCTCAGCTCCCTCGGTGGGGGCAGCTTTGGGTCTTCACCCTGCGGCCATGGAGAGGAGGGGGCAGCCAGAGATTGTCACAGCGCTAGATCCGCTCTAGCCTTGGGAAAATCTCCAGGGGAGGATTTTATTTCTCCAGAATTAAGTCTTTTCCTGATTGGTGGTCAGCAGTGCTTGCGAAAGTTTTCACCCAGATCAATGAAACTGGTGTGTTTCCCTCTGGTTAGAAACTGAGTATTGTTGTCCCAATATATAAGAAAGGTGATAAGGCCAATCCAAAAAACTACCACCCCATAAGCCTGTTGAATATAGCTGCAAAACTTTATAGTCAGTATCTTCTACACAAGTTGGAGGACTGGGAAATTTCTAACCACGTAATCCATCCCAACCAAGCTGGGTTTAGAAACGGACAAAGCACAGTCGAGCACTGTCAAAATCTTTACCATTTAGCCCTTCCGGGCATCAATGGCCCCACCAAAGCCCTCTTTGTAGCATTTGTAGATCTAGCCCCAGCATTCAATTCCATAGGTAGGAATAGTCTCTGGAAAAAGTTAGTTAGCACAAACATCAACAAACGCTTGCTGTTTCTTCTCCAGGAACTGCATATGGATATCTTTGCTAGGATTAGAGTGGGTACAACAGGCTCCCTAACAAATGCAATCCCAATTCTCAGGGGGGTTAAGCAGGGATGTGTTCTTGCTCCCCTGCTCTTTAATTTGTACCTAAATGACATTGTGCACAGGTTGTCAGGGGCTGAGTTTGTTGCTCCCTCGTTTGGCCACCAGAAAATCTTGATCTTATTATATGCAGATGACATGGTCCTAATTTCCCTTATCTGAATTGGATTAAAAAGGTTGCTGTATCAATTAGGGGAGTACTGTAAAGAGGAGGCCCTAAACATAAATTATGATAAGACCAAGGTTATGGTCTTTAGAATATGGCCTAGAAAAGTTTCCTGGAATATCCATGGAATTTCTATTGAACAGTGCAGCTCCTTTAAATATTTGGGAGTGACCTTTAGTGAGACTTTAAATTGGAATCCACACCTGGATATTATTAAATCCTCCATCACAAAAATAATAGCAGTTCTGAGGTTCTATCACACTAAGGGTAGATTTCTCATAGATCCAGCAGTAAAAATATTTATACACAAGGCAACCCCCCATCTTCTTTATGGTGTTGAGATATGGGGCTGGAAGGAACACACAATCTCCAGTCTGGAATCAATCCAAAATTTATTTATAAGGTGACTTCTCACATTGCCCAAGGGGACCCCAGCAGCCCTTATGAGGGCGGAACTTGGTCTGCCATCAGTTAGGGCCCGAGTCCATCTCATCTTGCTTAAATTTTGGAGCAAAAGTAATGCCATCATCACCAACTCACCCAGTAATCAGTGTTTTCAGTCAATGTCATGAAATGACTCAATCTGGTCAGTATGCTACAACAATATACTTGCCCGCTATTCTATCCCAGATGACTAGTTGGGGGCTTTGAACAATGGTTCCAACTTACGAAACTGGGTGTACAAATGTGATGCCTTATTGGATAGCTTTACCATCTCTCAATCTAAGTTCTCACCTTGGTTTAAGCTAATTAAGAGAGACCACATCAGATCATCTTATTTGGTAAACATTCCATACCCAAATCTTAGAAAGGCAGTCACCTTCCTACGTTTCCAGACAATGCCGATGGCATTGCTTATGGGAAGATATTCTCAAATACCAATGGCTCTGCGTGTCTGTATATGTGGTGCTTCAGTTCCAGAGGACATATTTCATTATCTGCTATCTTGCCCTACGTATACAGAAGTCAGAAATAAATTTCTTGACAATCTGTTAAAGGGACAAAACTTTGCCTCTGACTTGTATAAATTGGTCTTTTTATTATCTGATACTGATCCATTTGTTACTTATAGAGTCTCACTTTTTGCCTTCGCTGCAAGGAAAATAAGGGCCAAGATGAATCTGATGATTAACCGGATATATCTTCGAGGTTTATAATTTTACTGTATATCGATATTTGTAAATAACTGCATTTTACTCCTAACAATTTTTAAAACCATTCTTGTAATTATGTTTGACTTTTTACTATTATATTCTTAATCCCCTTTTGTGATGGCCTTTGGCTACATACAATAAATGTATGTCAGTCAGAAGCAGGTAAACCAAGGGTGGTGCATATTCTTTGCCATGGGGGCTTTCTCTTGCTTCAAAAAGTGCCGGCACTCGAGCTGTGCTTGGAACTTGTGGAGGAAGGATGGATGCCTGCCTCCTTACTTGAAAGTAAGCCCCCTGGATGTCACTGGGACTTGCTTCCCCAGAGCGTAACCCCCCCATGTGCCTATGTCTCTTCTGAGTTACCTAGGCATGTCGGGGCACATGCCCTCCCCAATTTTCTGACTACTGGCCCGTAGCCACAATACCACAAAGGTGAAAACTCTGAGATGTTTTATTTACTTTATTTGTAATCTGCTTTTGTCACTAAGACTGAAGGCAGATTACAAAATGCAATAATACCTTAGGAATATTACAAAACATACAAGAAATTTTGTAATAAGATTGGAATACTAGGATAAAATACTAGGATAAAAACTGGATTATGAAAATCAGAAAACAAGGTAGTAAAAACAAGATACAACAAACTGTGCCATGAACTACAGCCCTTGTCCCTTTGTTAAAGCAACTTTCTGGACAAATAAATGAATATCAATATGTAACTCTCTTTCACAAAATTCAATGAAGATAGACCATGTAGGGGGGAAAATAGGCATCTGTTTCTGTCTTCCTATTATGCAAACATAATTCATTGTTTTTGACATTATCCCATGTGTTACATAGCCATTTCTTAACAGTTGATTACCCCCCCCAATTTTTTTTTCTCAGTGTACAAATATTCTAGCTGCTCTCTTGTGGAACACTATTTCCTGTGTAGCTCAATGAAAACAAGATCAGGGCTAACAGAATTCTATATCCTGTTATCTTACTCATTAACACTGAAATAGCTCTCCTGTACTGTTCTGCTTATAGACATGGATGAATAAATGAACCCACTTCAGAATGACATGATTTCCAGCACATCTGACAATAATTATTGTTGATTTCGTTTAATTGTTAAGGTTCCATGTGCTGCAGCAGCATTAATTTATAGCCATTCTCTCTTACACAACAAAAATAATAATCTTAAAACCACAAAAGGTTCCATATCACAAAAGCAAATAGGAAGTGTTTAAAGCTTGTACCCATTTAATCATATGTGGGTTAACTTGTTCTGATTCACCCTTAGTATCTTCTGCATTTTTAAAAGTTTATGTCCAGTTTTACTGATCACTCCATTTTCCAAATCAGATTTTATTTCCTAGTTCATTCCTCCAAGAGTAATCTCAACAGGGAGATGCAATCAATCATAGCTCCTTATGAGTACACCTGAATTATTCACTGATTTGCAAACCCATTTGTCCTGTTCACACTTTACATTTTTAGGTGCTCACTTAAAATGTCTTTGCACATACCTAAAAAACTCCAAAAACCCTGCAGTATTTGAACTGACCTTCACATTCTGTTTTGGAAGCACTGCTTTAACCATTTGGGATGAGAATCTAGACTCTGTTCTCCTTTGCAGAGGCAACCATTGAAACTCTGTCCAACATTACCTCCCCCCCTTTTTTTCTTTGCAGATATACACACAGACTTGCAGGCTGGGCCTAGGAACTGTCCTCCATGAACAAACATCTGATTATCAAGCCTCTTATATCCTTGACCAAGACCAGCCCAGCCTGGAATTTGGTCATCAAGCAGTTTTGTACTATTTCTGACTTCTCAATAGTAGCTGAAAAACATACTCAGCAGCAGTGCTCGGAGGTTTCACTTTAAATTTAATTTATATGGTCAGGGAGGATTTAAGCTGGCTTTTACTCTTATCTCCACCTCCTCACTCCCAAGAAGGAACTTCAATAGGATAAACAGAGAAGCAGAAACTAAATGGGAAATAGACAGCATGGATTTAGAAGGGCAATATCATCTTTAACCTTCTTGACTCTATCAAAGAGGTTTCAGCAGAGGGTGACTGTGGCTGTGCATATTTCATAGTTTATCAGTATTTTCAAGAATCTTTTACTCCAAATGGCACGAGCTGTGCTTCCTGCAATGGACAGACACAATAAAGCATAGCAGATAAATGCAGAGAGAAGGACATTTGAATACTGAAGCCCTGCTGGTGTATTTCATTGAACTCCATATGAGTGTACCCGATTGTCTGCAATAGTAAACATGCTTTACAAGGAATCTGCAGCCATTTTGTTTAGCCCATTGCATATTTGTCAGTTTCTTGGCTTCTGTCCCTGCCCCCAGCTAGAGAGAATGACACTCACTGATACCTTTCCTGCTGTCCATCAAGTGTTTCTAGAAAGTGGGTAGGGCCAGATGGGACTCTTGCCCAGCAGTGCTTCTGATTGGACATTGGAGATCTGACTGGCAGCGCAGATTTTTAAAGAGTTGCTTCAACAGCAGATGCCACCACAGCACTAGGATCTTTACAGCTTGACTGAAGGCAAATTGTGCATATGAAAGGAAATATTGGTAAACAGTTATCATTTTAAAAGGCACTTTCTTAAACAGAGCTTCTCCCTGAAATTTTGCAGTTACTTGTTAGCATTAGACATGACATTTGGCTCTACTTCTCATGGCAGCCACTTTGTGGTCCCATGCACCACCCTGCATCAGTATTCCAAAAGTCGGAGACCCCTGCTCTAGAGACCCAAGGAAGCTAGCAGAAGCCTGAAGGACTCAGATGCATGTAAAAAGGTAAAGGTTCTCTTGCTTGAAAGCCAGTCGACTCCGACTCTAGGGTTGCAGTGCTCATCTCCGTTTCAAAGCCGAAGAGCCAGCGCTGTCCAAAGCCATTTCTGTGGTCATGTGGCCGGCATGACTAAACACCAGTGGTACCTATTTATCTACTTGCAATTTCTTGCTTTCGAACTGCTAGATTGGCAGGAGCTGGAACTAGAGACAGGAGCTCACTCCGTCATGCCGCACACTCGGGTCTCGAACTGCTGAACTACTGACCTTCCACAGCCTGCAGTTCAGTGTCAGTTCAGATGCATGTATGTGCATGCTAACAAAACTTAACAGAGGCATTGCCAGCAAGTCCCCAAAAGGTGAAAGAGAAAGGTAATTTTATGAAAGACAGGGACCAGAAAAAAGGACTGTTCCTTCTAAACAGAGACAATTGATGTGTATCCAATAAAGGCAAGAAAACAACAACAGGGTGCCTCTTATCTAGTGCAAGCAGAACAGTGCTCACGAAACAAGCTGCCCACTTCACTTCCCCCTCACTGCCATCTACTTTGCCTCCCAAAACTGTATCCCCAAAGGCTGGTAGATTCTCTGGAACAATGGGGATCTGAAATGGGAGGGAAATCAGTGAAAATTAGCCCCCCTTCTGCTGGCTGAAGTGTTTTCTTCAGCAAAAAAAAAGTACTATATCCCAACCCCAGTAAAATATCCCAATGAAAACAGCAGAGTAGGTAAAAATAGTAGTCAGATAAATCCCAAACCAACTACAAATGCCCTACAGAATAAATCTTGACTGCCCTAGCAAAACCCTGAGAGGAACTAACAAGTTTGGAAGGGAGTGCCACAAACTGCTTGGCTCAATCTAAAATCCCTACAAGATGGTAGATAGCTAGGTATATGGTAAGCATCTCTAATAATACTGCAGTATTAATATCATGTTTAAACTTTTTAATATGGAAACATTATTGGCTTAGCAAGGCAGGCCCTCTTGTTTAACTGTTGTTTGAGAAGTTGAGAAATATATTTGTATCAAAATGACTTATCTTGATTTTGTCTTCATTGATACGCTTTGTGAAAGAAAAGGGATTTCCCCCCATTTTATACTTGGTAATTGTCTCACAAAAACATGCTGTAAAGTACAAGCAGGTGTTGGGCCTCTTAAAAAAAACCTGAGCTGTGTTCCATTCTGAGTTTGATCTTGTCTGCTTCTTGCTGCTGCTCACCCAATTCAACCTGTAAGTCTATGACTTAAAGCATAAAATGAAGAAAATGAAATGCAGACATTTATTGCCATGAGGCAAACACATGGCAAGATAAATTTATCCCAGATATACTTCAAAACCTAATGAGCAACAGAATCAAACATAAAGTTCCATTGAGTTTCTCTTGCTCTATTCTATTGATACATTACTCATTGGTCTCCAAATGAAAGCCACTGGACACTGTGCAGCAGGCAATGAAACACAACTGAAACGGATCCTGCAAAGAGTTGATTGTTCTAAGACAACTACTCCTGCTTCTTACCTCAAAAAGCCAATTGGTATCACCTATGATTAGGTCTTCTTATCAGCAGAAAAGAGCAAGAGTCCAGTAGCACCTTAAAGACTAACAAAATATGTGGCAGGGTATGAGCTTTCGTGAGTCACTGCTCACTTCTTCAGATACTCTTGCTCTTTTCTACTGCAACAGACAGAATAACATGGCTACCCATCTTGATCCATTTCCACAGGTGTTCCACAGGTGTTCCACAGGTGTTATTAAGGACAGGACCGGCTCACCCGCTAGGTGAACTAGGTATTCGCCTAGAGCGCCGGGCCCTGGATGGAGTGGTAGGCCCTGGATGGGGCACCAAAGTTTGCCTCCCCCCCAAAAGCCCACCGCCACCAAAGCACGCCACCAAAGGTTGCCTCTCCTGCTCCGCCACTGAAGCAGCCGCGTCCCCAGCCAGCCAGCCCCACATCCCCCACCCCATCCCCGAGTGCTGCTGGCTGCCACAGCAGCTTCCCCGCGGCGGGACAGGGGCAGGGGAGAGGCGAACTGGCCCTTCTGGGTGACTTCTCTGCCCGGCTGGATGTGGGACCGTGGGACACCAATCTGGAGAGACCTACTGGGCCCATCCCTCCTCCCAGAGTGCTCCACTTGGCTGCTTTCCACCTCAGGAACAGGACGAGGCTGTGGCGGAGGGAAGGCCCGAAGGCCAAAAAGTGCCCCAGCCAGAGGCCGGGCTCCGAGGGAAAGCACCCTGGCTCCTCCCCGTGGCTCCCCTCTGCGTCCCACCCACCCTGTCCCTCCGGGCCGGCAGAGCCGCCCTCTCCAGGTGCATAGAGAGGGCAGCTCATGCTGGGGTCGTGCTTGCCACCGCCTGCTGGGGGAGCCGAGGCTGCCCACCGGAGCTGTTGCAGCAGGAGGTTCCGCACGGCAGGGCACATCCACCTGGGGTTCAGGCCACTGCTGCCACCTGGGCCACCTTTGGCGGGTGGAACGGAGGGGAAGGGGAACCAATCGGTCGGCGCTGTTGCGCCGGTCGTGCACCCCTACCGCGCTTCACTTTTGGGAAGCTTTGTTTCCCTCCCCCCCCACATCTCCAGGCCCCAACGGGAGGTTGGCATCTGCACCTCATCTAGGGTGCAGAAACACCTCGGGCCGGCCCTGATTAAGGAGCATTACTGGGCTCCTCATTTCTCTATTGTGACTATGGGAGTGAAGATGGAAGTTACTTAAAGGGCCAATAGTCAACTGGGACTGCTCACTGACTTCACAAAGAGTGTTTTAACTTAGGCACTTCTTTTGTTTTCATAATGCCACACCATTGTAGAAATGAGGAGCCCAGTATTCCTCCTAAACACCATTCCTTCCTGGCTATGCCACCACTCTGTCTACTCCTCTCACACCTCATTCTACCAGCATCGGGACTGAGTAATGTTTTTGGCCTGAGGGTCGCATCTGGTCCATCACTGAGTTTTGAGGGCTCCAAGTTGTATTCTGGGTCTTTCTGTTTCTGGCACCAGCAACCTGCATCACTTCCAGTTCACCCCTGTTTACGTTTGGGTGAGCTGTTGGTGGTGGGATCCTTAGAGGCTGCTGCTTGCTGAAGGTGGAGACCTTGATGTGGGCCTCTCTCCCCTTTGGCATTCTTAATGGCACTTAATGGGTCCCAGTTCTTGACTGCTTAACAGATTATTGAGGAACATCAGTCCACTGGAAGGTGGTATGGCAAATGCTGCAGTCTGATGGGCTAGTGCCCTCCCCCAGTTAAGCACATCAAGGACAAGTTGCAAAGCTCACATTGCCTAGATGTTGCTTACAGACTAAAATTTTGTTAGTCTTTAAGGTGCTACTGGATGCTTGCTCTTTTCTACTGCTAGACAAATGGCTACCCATCTTGACACTAAAATGTATAAAGGCATAAAGGATAGCATTGCACTTGTAAAATCTTGTGAAAGATCATCACAGTATCCCACATCATCTGCTCACATTTTAGGAAACAGGAAATAGTCTAAACATGTCAGAATCCCTCAACAAGGCAGCCTAGTAGCTCTTGAAATAGCAAAGACTTAGTGGTCGATAAATAAACACTTTCCCTTTTGGAAAGCCACATTGTGAAAACTGTCTACATCCCATTGTACAAAAATAAACAGATTAGTGCTTTGTGCAAGTGATGTTGTTTACAGCCTAGGCATCGACATAATAGGCTTATGAAACTAGAGCCAGGCCAGTGATAGTTCGAGGGACACAGCACAAGATTGATTAAAGTGAGCTTTGTACCATCTGTACTTAGAAATGAAAGGCTTCCACAGTGTAGTTCAGGCTGAAGGTAGGCTTATGCCTGGGTGGAATGAGTCTGGGGTTATAAACTAGATACAAAGAGTCTATGATGGCTGATCCTTATGTTAGTTTTGATTCATAAAAAAATCATACTAGCAATAGCATTCAAAATTCATGCAAATTCCAGTAATTCAAAATGTTGGGCAGGTACTACCCTTAGCATTTCATATCTTCTAGCATTTTATGAACCTCATAGTCTAATCCAGGACTCCCCAGTCTTGGTGAGTCCTAAGGGCACTTTTGGAATGTTGAGAATGGGAAATAAAATAGCCACTACAAAATGGCTATCATGAGTGTTGTAAGGTTGCAAATGAGTATCCTCCTACAGTGGAGGCAACTATTTCTGAATAGTTGCTCTCTACAGTTGCAAGTGATACATCCTCCTCCAGTGAGGAAGAGGAAAGCTAGGATTGCTTTGGTGAAGAAATGGTTTGTTGAAGAAGAAAATTGGGACTAACAGACACCGTTGTGTACACGGGCAGCGGGCTGGGGAACACTGGTCTTCAATGGACTTCAGTAATGTTTTGGATTTCACCTGTGAGAAAGGAACTATAGAGAGATTTCAAATCTAAGTAACTATTACTGCTGCTTCATGACTTCCAATTATTTAAATGTCGAAATGCTTAGCTGTTATGTTTGATGGAATGCACCCACTGAATGCTGCAATGGTTTCATTTCTAGGATATTTTTAGATATTTCTGTCAGTTTTTTAAAATTTGGCTAAGAATTATATTGATATTGTTGTGTACGAAATAGAATGTATGAAGGTATTGAGCTTGAGTCTGACCAAGGTATTATAAACCGACCTATCAGAACAAAGGAAGTTCTGGAGGGAAGCAAAGTGATTGGTCTTTATGTACTCCATTTGATTGGATCTTATCTGACATGTGGCCATGGCTTGCCAAGCCCGGACTGTTTAAAAAGGAGCCTGTTGCTCCATTGTTTGTCTCGTTCTGGTTCTTCTGACTTCGTGTTCAATAAAGCTGTTATCACTGTTCACCTGCTGCCTCGAGTCTCGTATCTAATAGCCGGCAGACAACACCATGATAATCACTACTAGTACCTCAATTGTCAGTATGGTACAGTGATTAGAGTGCTGGATTAGGCCTGCAAGAATAAGGTTCAAATCCCTGCTCCCCATTCAGTTCCCTGAGTGGTTTTGCACCTGAACTCCTTGGGAGAAAAGGTAGGATAAAAATGTACTAAATAAATAAATAAGCACACATTGATGCAAAGACACTAAGCAGATGTCTTCTATTACTAAATATGCTATCTGTGTCTAAGGAATAATACAAAATTAAGTATTAGCAACTGGTGTGAAACCAAAATTGAGAAATATGGGTATTTCAGTTTATAAAACAAGCTGTCCCTTTTTAATATGATTTCCAACACTCTTTGTTAAATAGTTTAAATAGACAATTAGATTACTTAAAAATCATATGTGTTTCAATAATGCTCTATTCTTTGGTGTTCATTTAAGTAGTCCTTAGTGATGTTAATGGCTGCATTGCATGCTGCTATGACACCCCTCTTCCACTTCCCTCCCTTGGAGGCAAGATTTTCCCTCTGTTTTTCTTTCCCTTTTGTGACTGAGCTACCCTAGATGTCTGGTTTCTTCTTTCTTGAATAATTCTTGCTTTCCCACCCTGTCACAGCATAATGTTTTGGCTGTTTGCTTAGCCTAGGAACGTAGGAATGGGAACCCCTTCTTACTTATACAACTTAAATGGCACTTGAGAAGTTTTTATACTCCAAATTAACAAAATATTTTATTCAACGTAGAGGGTAAGGTGAAATCAGGGATAACATTTCTGTGGTAAAATCAGTACATGCACAGACTTGAGTTCTTTTGTTTCAGGCTAACAAGAATTTCTTAAGCTATTCAGAGTTATTTAAATCTTTGTTTTCTCCAAACACTCCACTACATTATTTGCATATTCTCTGCCTCTTTTGGTTTCCAAAAAGTACTCTTTCCAGTACCCAAACCCCTTTTCTTGAAACAGTAGTAATTGTCTTGAGTTTTTAACTGACTCTTAAGGTCTCCAGAGGCAGTTTCTAACCACACCAGACGAGGAATCTTTGCACTCTTCAGAGCTAACTCCCTGTTGGACTGGGTAGGGAATTTTCTTCTCTCTCTAAAAGATCTATCCCCTTTTCTTGGCCTGAATGGGAGTCTTCACCTACTTCCCAAACTTCCTTGCCAACTTTCCCCTTGTTCCCCTGTCTGTATTTAACTGCTCTCAGCTAAGGCTTAATTCCAAAACTGTCAGTACTCGACTCTTCCAAGCTAGAGCTGAAATCAGACTGGCACTACTCAACTCAGTCCAGGAAGAAATCTGACTGAATCTCTCCTCAGCATGTGGTTTTCTCCAGGGTTTCTCTGCTCAGCTGATGCTAACCAACCAGATTGCTTGGATGTTACTCTAGGCTCTCTGTTTCTGTGAAGAATTAACTCCTTGCAGTCCTTCAGCTGTTTGTACAGTACTTCTAAGGTACTGTAATCCATAAATGCAATCCATCACAGCTGCAAACAGATCCAGACAGGTCTCCTCTGGAGCAGTGCCCTCAGGTCTAGATAGTGAGGTTTAGGAGCATCAACAGGTGATGGCAGCTAGAAACTGGTGACAAGGAGCTGGTACAAAGGCGTGCATCTGGTTGATTCAGCAAGCTTCCCTTTCCAAACCAAGGCTTAAATAGGCTGAGAGGACAGCAGCTCCACATGTTGTGGAAGCTGCACCTGGGCCCTACCTTGTCCATGCTCAGGTAGGGGCAGAATCTTGCAAAGGGTGCTGTGGCTCAGGAGGTGAAGCATGGGTTGCAAGCCTGGCATTGTACCTTTGCTGGGCTATCACAGCATAAGCCTGCTGCTTCTGCCACTCTTCCTGGGTGGAGCAAATTCTTGTGGGTGTTTGGACTGAGTCCTGCACTGGCACTTAGGTGACCCAAGACCTTGGGAGGACAGAGGGAAGTTCTGGTGGAGGTGCTACTTGCAGGTTCCTCAGGGGAAAGATCTGGAGCAGATGGACCAGTGGCATCTAACCTGCAGGGGTTTCTCAGAGTTTCCTGCTCTCCCCAGGTCATGTGTCCTCTGTTGCTTTAAAGACCCCCAGATCATTGGGGCTCATGACAATGGCTGCCAAACAGTTTGACTAGACAGCATCTTTGCTTGTGCACAGTTTTGGAAAAACCTGATGCAAATCTTAGCAGGAATTTGCAGCTGCTTGGCACAAACCAAACAGATGGAGCAATTAGCTCACACATGATCATCATCTTGGAGCACAACAAATTCAATGGTTGAGCATGTTTGCAGTGAAGTTTGCAGCCTCTCTAAAAAAGGGGGGCAGGATCTTCTTGGTTGTGGTGTCTCACTCATGGAATGGCCTCAGATTCATTTGCTTTGCACCTGTTGTGTAGATTTTTTAGTGGAATTTAAAAATTCCTTTTTTATTCTAATGGTTGTATTGTATTTTAACCTTCTGCTATGTATCTGCTGTGTATGTCTGTTAAGAAATGCTTTTTTTTAGGTTTGAAATGAGCAAACTTTCACTCTGAGTTGTAAACTTTTTCTCTCTCTCTCTGGGCAGAGAACACTCAGGAAGGGGGGAAATTAGTTTGATTACATTGCAGACATACCTCAACCCCCCCTTCATAGAAATGCCAATAGGTCTAGACAATGGGATGGTCAAGCCCCCCCCCCTTCAAGCAGGGAACAGAGATCTGGAGGAATTAAATTCTAGAGAGACTTCAGGAAGGAACTCCAGGAAGCATCCCCAGGAAAAGCTTCTCTGAACCAGCCTGACATGGTCAGTGGGTGGGGAAAAGAGATGATAAAGCTCAGGGGAACAAGGAGGACGGGCTCTTTTGTGCTGAGTCTATCAGAACAGACAGAACTCTTAACTGAGGTCTGGAGGTGGTAGCCATTAGCCATGTGTTGGCCTGGACAGCTGAAGGAAACTTCACAGAAATGGAGAACTCTATAGAGATCTGTAACTCCCTCAGCTAAGGAGCCTGTCCTATATTGTAACATCTGATAGGGCATGTATAGAAAGAGGGACAGAAGAACTGCGTTTTACCTATTTTTCTTTTGAATTCCTTGCACAAACTGGTGCTATGCTAAAAGTATGCTTGTGAACATTTTCTTTTTAATCAGTACTTTATAACTTTTGATGCTGGTAGTGGTTCTCTGTACCACATAGGCCTCCATCGTCTTGGACACATTATTTTAAAAAGAGCACCAGGGGGAAGATAGGCAGTTGGCAAGTGGCTATTCTGACAAGGGGTGCACAAAGCAATAAACAGTCTGCGTGGTGACCAGGTGCTGGCCAGTGGGAGACACAGAGGCAAGGCCTCAGAACTTGGAAGGGAAGCTGGGAGTCTTGACTAGGGTTGCCAAATTTTATTTTCCTACCGGCGGGGGATCTTCTTCCTGTTCCTGGAGCCGGCCGTGGATGCGTACGGAAGTGACGTCACACGCTGGGCGGGGCCACGCCGTTTGAGGGGAAAACAAAGAGTTTTCCCCTCAAATGACGTGGCTCCACCCCCAGCGTGCGACGTCACTTCCGGGTGACGCGCACGCGGGGGTGGGGTTTTCTCCGGGCCCCGATTCCGGCGCGCCGGGAATCGGGGCTCCAAAATGGGGGATTCCCCGCCCCCCGGCTGCATTTGGCAGCCCTAGTCTTGACCCTCCCAGTGGGCAATTCCTACAGAGGTCAGGTGCTGGTGGCAGGTTACCGGAGGGAGAGAAAAGCCTCTCCAGGTATTGAGAAAACATTGGAGGGCAGGGTGGAACAGGGCCTGCAGGCCAGAGCAGGCACATTCTGCCACAATATCCATTATGTATTTTATACAATTTATATTTATTATGTTTGCTGTTTCTTTCTTGTTGGTAAATAAATATTTTTATGCTACCTTCTATCTCTTTGTCTTTATATCGGACACCACTTCTTTCAGTAGTTTCAGTGCTGGGCTATACCTGGAGTCACTGAAGTTCTCTCTCAACACAACCACAATAAGATGTGGTTGTGAGCTCCCTGAAAATAGGAGAATAAAAATAAATAAAATAAATAGTTAAGTAGGTGTGCTTCAGCAGTGAAGCTTACTATAATGGCCTTGGGTAAGTCTCAACTTACCCATTCTTATGCCATCCCTATAAAACTAAAAGGATGAGAACAGTAAAGCACTTCGTACTGTGATGGGTGTGTGTGTGAAATAGTGATGATGGTGATTTTGTAAGAGATTGTCAAAAACCTCCCATGATTTTTCCATTTAGACATTTACTGAAAGATTATATGGCAGGGAAGGGCCTATTAAATCCTTTTTCTCAAGCTTCTTGAAGTGGCCATTCATGAGAGCATCTACTATATATATTTTTGTTACTGCTGAAAATAAATTCTCTCTGTAATGATAATCTCTTTATTGACTATCTGCCTGCTCTTCAGGAGGATGTTCTTAACCTGGTGACTTAAAATATTTCTGCCACATTCCTCTGTTGTCTTGTTTCATTCTATTTCTTGTGGCTTAAGAAGCTTTACAAAAGATAAGTGGGCTGCCATATGATTCAGACATTAATATTCACTCCTGCAGACATGATTATCTCTACCCGTGTGTGACTTTGGAGAATCATTTTTCATTTTGACCAGGGTAATTTTGGGTCTCATTTTCTAAATTTCATGGTTAAGCTCCTCAGAGTTCTAGGAGGGAATTTGTATTGTCTCTAATGCTATGTTATCTGCCAATCTAAAAAACAAAAATAAAAAATTATTGTTGGTTTAATCCCACTTTCTAAAATAAATATCTAGCAGTGCAATCCTAAACAGAATTATACCTTAAACCCATTGACTTCGATGCTTAGAAAAGTCTAACTGTACTTAAAATTGTAGTATAGGCATAAAGGCTAAGAGCATGTTATCTGACAAGTCTTCAGTTCAAATCATGCTTCTGCTGTGCATTCCCCAAGTGGCTTTAAGTAAACCACTCCCTCTCAGCTTGAATCTCCATCTATAATATGGGGATGATCACGCTGGCTACACTGCAGGGATTTTTTAAAAGATTGCTGCATGCTAGCACAGGTAAGTATTCTGAAGACCAAAGATACTAGATAAATGCTAAGTAGTGGTGGGAAATTTCATCGTCTCAGCATTCCAAATGTGGATACATTAGAGAGTGATACAAAGGCATTACAATACTGGTTGTCTTGTTTTAAGTGTCTTTCATAATAACTTCTATCATGGAATTCATCTTTTTTACCACCAATAAGCACCAAACTGGTATCTTCAATTAATATTTTCAGTATTAGCAACTATAACTTGCTTTACTTATACTCCCTTAGAAGAAAAGGCAGGTCTATACTTTCATTGATTCTGACTGTTTAAGCACATTAAGAAGCAGGATATTGAGATATGATGATTTTTAATCAGGCAGCCCTGGACCTTCATCTCTCTATTGCTTCTTGTTGACTTAGACAAGAATTCTAAAATAATCCAACTCAGGTTTATTTATTGGAGCTTATTCTCAGGAAAATGGTCTTAGCATTATGCTATCAGTTCTTCTTTCACCATCCTGGAAAACAGAACAGTTTATGCAAGGATATCTGTAAAACATATTCTGAAGAGAAGACAGACACGAAGAATTCAATATGACTCTACTGGATACTATAATTTCTAATTGTAATGAAATTCAAAAACAAATTGGAGAGAGGGCTAATTGGTATAAATTCTGAGTTCAGAAACATGTTTTTAGTGCAATGGTGGTAAATATTGTTTGAACAAATAAAATAAAAATGTCTTTGTTTCCTACAGTTAAAAAAAGAATGACTATTTTCCTATTCATGACCACCTATTTTTGTAAAAGAAGTATCAGTGATGAAGTATGCATGTACACAAAAGCTTATACCCAGAATTAAACTTTATTGGTCTTAAAGTGCCACTGGACTCAAACTTTGTTCAATATAACAAAAATTGTCTTTATCATTGGATCATACCCAAAGTAACATAAACTAATTTTACATTTCTTCTTTTACATGTTTTCTGAGTTTGAAGACAATTTTGTCTGTCAGTTCACATGATAAGTCAAATGATGCCATCTTATCATTTACATCATTTAGGGAACAGGGAATTTCCTGTATATCACACATGAGCACATTTACTTTATGTTGTCCATCAATGTGTTTTGATTAACTGAGAAAATAATGAGTAGTGACAAGACTCAATGCACCGTATTTAATTCTTAGAAATCCCAAGTCATAGATTTTGACAGTGTGAAAGGCTGTACAATAAATTAGACATGAGAAGGTTTAAGATGTATAGACATGATATCCACTGGACCTCTCTTTATAGTTGTACCTTTCTAAAACTCTTGCATCATAGACTTCAGAGATGTATGAAACATTCACTCTCATTCTAGAAAACATTTCCTAAGTGCAAAATTATCCAAATGGCAGTCAAACACATTTAAATCATGTCCATTTCAGAGCTACTATGCAGTACAATCCTATGCAGTTCCTCTAGTTTAAGACCTTTGAAATCAGTGGGTCTTAAATGGAATAACTCTGCATACAATTGCACTGTAATTCTCTCCCACTAAAATCACTGAGTCTTAAAACATGTGGGATAGACAATTAAACACATGTGCCTCAGACACTTGGTCTATCAATTTCTATATTGTCTATTCTGATTGGCAGCAGTTCTCTAGAATCTTAGAAATCTTTCATGCCACCTACCATCTGACCCTTTTAATTGGAGATGCCAGGAGTGAACCTGGGACTTTCTGCATGCCAAGCAAAAGCTCTACCACTTGGTCCCTTCTATATCATTTTTAAATGGAGTGTTCTAATATATATTTCTTGTGGATAGACTGCATTTTATACATTTGCATGCAATTCTGTTCTGACCTAACCCCATATAGGTAAAGGTAAAGGTTCTCTTGCTCGAAAGCCAGTCGAGTCCGACTCTAGGGTTGCGGTGCTCATCTCCGTTTCAAAGCCAAAGAGCCAGCGCTGTCCGAAGACGTTTCCGTGGTCATGTGGCCGGCATGACTAAACACCAAGGTGCACGGAACGCTGTTACCTTCCCACTGAAGTGGTACCTATTTATCTACTTGCAATTTCTTGCTTTCGAACTGCTAGGTTGTCAGGAGCTGGAACTAGGGACAGGAGCTCACTCCATCATGCGGCACACTCAGGTCTCGAACTGCTGAACTACCGACCTTCCACAGCCTGCAGTTCAGCATCTTAACCACTTGAGCCACCGCAGCTCCACTTTAACCCCATATGTCTCAGCATAAATTAAGGTGCTTTGTACAACCATTGCAAACCATATTAAATTGCTGTTTGTTCGTCAGTCTCCTTATAGCAAACTGTTAAAAAAATAAGGTTTGCATTGGCATGGGAAAAGTGGCCAGTCTTCATGGTAATTCATTGCATACAAAAAACCTTAATTATATGACAGTCCGTTTAAAGATGATTCTATGGATTGATTGACACCTATGGCTGGAAGAGAGCCAGTTTGGTGTAGTGGTTAAGTGCGTGGACTCTAATCTGGGAGAACCGGGTTTGATTCCCCACTCCTCCACTTGCACCTGGCTGGATGACCTTGGGCAAGCCATAGTTCTGGCACAGCTGTTCTTGAAAAAGAGCAGTTTCTGTCAAGAGCTCTCTCAGTCCCACCTACCTCACAGGGTGTCTGTTGTGGGGAGGTGAAGGGAAAGGAGTTTGTAAGCCGCTCTGAGACTCCTTTGGATAGTGAAGGGCGGGGTATAAATCAAATCTCCTCCTCCTCCTCCTCCTTCACCTAGTACAGCCCCCTGAAAATCTACAGTTTGAGCATTCCAAAAAGCTGGCTTCCACAGAAGATCTGAAGCTAGGGAAAGTCCACCTCCACCCTAGATAATATCAAGAGAATACTTGTAGCTGACTGTGTGAATTGTTTCAATTAAAGACATCTGAGGTAATGCGAGTTGATATGAAAATTCTGTCCATTAGTGTTTGACCTGAGAATGACTCATATAAAAATGAAGTTGCCTTATACTGGGTAGACCTCTGGTCCATCAAGGCAATTATTGTCTACTCAGGCTGGTAGTGGCTCTCCAGGGTTTCATGTAGAGGTCTTTCACATCACTTACTATCTGAACCTTTTAATTGGAGGTGCCGGGGTCTAAAACTGGGACCCTGTACATGCAAAGTAGATGCTCTGTCACTAAGATATGGCCTCTCTCTTTAATTCACATGTGCAGATTTATACTGTGTGATGACAGTGTGGATGTGAATCAGCAATGAAATATTTTAAAAAATGAATGGTGGTTATTTCATGTGCACTGGACCTATATTACAATATGATAATAGATATGCAATTACTTTGTCTCATATCCTTCTAGAAAGCTGAAAGAGTTATAGCAGAGATGTTGTTGCCCATGGTGTGTGCACTACTGTGTTTGTTCAGAGGACTGTCAGGGTTTTTAAGTGCTTCTAAACCTGCAAAACTTGACTTGAGATGGCAGTTGGACAAGAGATTCGAATGTAAAGAGCACAGCAAACAATGCATCTCTTATACCATCTTTGACTCTCTACAGATCTATTGTATGTCTTCAACTTTAATCTATCTATATTTTCCTTTTTTATCCTTTCCCCCTTTTCCTTTAATTAAAATGAATTGTTTCTCTTCTAGTGTTCTTAGTAAGAGGTGGCTGGGCTGAAAATGAACTGAGCTGAAAATCCATTTATATTCTATAAATCATAGAGGTGGATTTCTTCCTGATATAAGTACATCAAAGTACATCATTTAGGTTTTGTGCCCACGGTGTTATTTTCCAATAGATGTTTCTCTGGTAGCTAATTTTGTATATGCAGTGTCAAAGTGCCTCCTTTTAAAGCACCTTATCATTCATGCTATTACCAGCTTTCTCTTGGCAACTATAGCTCACATTTGTATTGTTTTTCACTTTGTAACTTTAAAAGATGTACTTTTAAGTAAAGGATAATTGTTTTAGTAAAATAATGGACATATGATATGTCAGCTGTCTCCCTTTATCTACTAATTTGTTTCTACTCATCTGTTTTCACCCACTCCAACGAAATGGTTTAGAATGTTTAATTCATCTAAGATGCAGCAGCCACTGCAATGACTGTGTCACGGTGGTGCTTTGTTGGCTGAACAGGTGGCCAGAGAGGTGAAGCCAGTTACCTAGTCGACAAGTATGGTGAAGGTCAGAACTGACAGAGACAGACATTCATTACCCTTCTGTCCAACAGACCAGCTTGGGGTCATGGCAGTGATCTAGGTAGGTGAGCCAGCTTTGCAATCCTTTTGAACTCTTCCTCAAAAGGTGTCCCTCTTGCCAACTCAGTCATCTTGTGAGATTGGAAGGAAGGGGTATAGACATTGCCCAAGTTGCTGGGGGGTATTTAAAAAATGGCAGACTTGGGCTGATGAGGAAGGGCCTGGCTGTTGCTCCACAGAGAGACAGAGATATTATACAGTCAGGAGGTACAAGATGTTCCAGAATGAGGTGCAGATATGGGAGACAAAAGAGTGAGGCATGGTAATTGGGAGACCGCCCCTTCCCCTAAAATTGGTTGTTCATCCTTTGGCTTCTAGGACCAATACAGAAGTCTAATGTTGACCTTTCAAGAACCTAAATGGCTTGGGGACAGAGTACTAGAAAGACTTCCTCACCACTATCAACCTTTCCATTACTTTAATTTTTAGAGCATTTTAAAGCTTGATCCTGACAAAACAGAAGTGTGACTGGTAAGCAGAAAGTCTTTGTGACTTAAACTGTCACCCGTTGTGGATGGGGCTGGACTCCCTTTGAAGGAATAGGTCTGAAGTCTGGGGGTGCTGTTGGATCCAGGCCTACTGCTGGATAAGCAAGTGGGTGACTGTGGCTAGGAGTACCTTTTACCAGCATCATCTGCTTAGCCTGCTGTACCCTTTCCTGGCCACACCTGGCCACTGTGGTCCATACCCTGGTTACATCTAGGCCCCTTGCAGACAGCCTTTGTAATCTGTTTTAGTAGCAGTTTGCGAATGGATTTTTTGTGTCAGTTTAGCCACAACTGTTTTAGCAACTGGCTGCTAATGGATTTTATTTACCTGTTCATACAAAGCTGCTTGTGTCCCATTGGCAAAGTGGGGATGAGACATTTTTTGAGGTAAACTGATTTCTTCCATCTTCACCTCTTTGTTGTACTTCTGAATTGGTGTGGTGTGCTTTTTAAAATGTCCATAGAGCTTCCTACAATGCCACTTTCCCACTACCCTTTTTCTTCATACAATCTTCCTCACCCCTTAGCCCCCCCAAAAAACATTCTAAGTAGAGTGCTATAGCACTGAACCAATACATCACTTCAATATTACAGTGGCACTTGACTCCAATGACAGACTATTTTGGTTTAGTGCTATAGTGCTCAACGTGTGGCGGAAAAGGGCAGGGGAAAAACTGGTGCAGTTTGAAATGGCCATAGCACTTCAGAGATGGCTCATTAACGGGATGAAGTTTGCTGTATGAAACCGCCATCCCTGTATCACTTTACTCAGAACTGGGTCAGCAATGGATAATATCCGGTTTAGAATGGTAATATGAAAAGGGCAATGGATCAGATTACTGCAATGTAGTCTTTGTGGCCCTGCTCTTAAAAAGTGTTTGGAGATTTCAAGTGGTACAGAATGCTGTAGCCAGAATGTTGACTGTAGTGGATTGTGAGAACTATATCTTTCCAGTCTTGTCTCATCTACACTATTTCTCAGTCTGTTTCCAGGCACAATTCAAAATGTTGGTGTTGACTTTTAAAGCCCTACATGCCTTGAGGCCAGCATACCTGAGTGACTGTCTACTTGCTTACCAACCTACCTGATCACTACAGTCATCTTCTGAGTTTCAAGGGCCTCACCTTGTAAGATTAGGTGGATGATAACCCATGAAAGAGTGTTTTTGGTCTTGGCACCAAAACTCTGAAACTCTTCCCCCAGAAAGATATACCTGTCCCCTTATGTTGCCAATGGGTGAAGGCCTTTTTTTGTTTGTTTGTTTAATTTGGCATTCCTTCAGTGATTCCCTCAGAATTTATACTCTGCCTTTCTGTCCAATCGGGACCATCAAGGTGGCTAACAAAACAATCTTAAATCAATTTAAAACCAAGAGTAGAATACACACACACACACAGATAGACCAAACAATTAAAAACATAGGACAGGAAGGAGGGGTGATTGAGGGACCACCACATGAAACAAAAAAAGTCTTCACCCAGAAGTGGCAGAAAAAACAACAGCAGGTGACTATCTCTGGGGAGGGAATTCCATAGTTTTGGTGCCACAACCAAGAAGGCCCTCTTGGGTAATAAACCATCTAACCTCAGAAGGGGGGGGCAAGCAGGGCCTCATAAATTGACAGTAGTGATTCACTTCAAAATCCTTGTAATAATTTTGGATCCAGATTTTGGGTACACATGAACACATGGGAGCTGCTTTATAATGAATCAGACTATCAGCCCATCGAAGTCAGTATTGTCTACTCAGACTGGCAGCTGCTCTCCAGAGTCTCAGTGTGAGGTCTTTTCACACCACCTATAACCTGATCCTTTTAACTGGAGATGCCTGGGACTGAACCTGGGATCTTCTGCATGCCAAGCAGATGCTCTGTCTCTGAGCCACAGCCCCTTCCCCACTGTTTTTGTTGTCCTGATTTTTCATAAGTGTTGTTACTGGTTAGGAATTTTTTCCTGGCTATTTTTGAGGGTCCTGAAAATTCAGGACAATTGTTTTTGTTATTGTCCCCCACCCTACGGTAGCAGGAGTGGGGAGGGATGGGGGGAAAGAGAGTAAGCCAGTCCTGAATTTAGCAGGCTGGCATTGTCCCTGCTTAAGGCTTCTCCTGCTGCCAAGGCAGGCTGGCGGACTCCTGGTACCATCGAGTTTCCAGTCCCATTGCTAGAGCGTCACCCGGCTATGTGCCTACGTCACGTCTGGGCGAAAGAACAGTGCAGCGCCTGTGTTTTCCCCGCAGGAATGGTCCCGCAAAGAACTATACATCCCCCGCCGAATTAAGGTAAGTACTTGGGAGCCCTGACTCCCAGAATTTCGGGAGAGTTTTGAAACATTTTAGGTGTCCCCAAGCTGACCCAAAACAGCTAGTGTGGGATATAATTTCAGCTTGGGTATATCTGAATGCATGCCCCTTAGTAGTATGTTGCTAACCTTTAAACTGGTCCCTCTAGTTCTCTCATTATGATCAGCCTGATTTGCAGCAATTATCAAGTGAAGTTAATTGACTCCATGCTGTGAAAAGCTTCAGATGCCCATTTCCACAGTTTAAAGGGACAGGGCACTTGTCTACTGACCACTTTGAGCAGTTATTAGCACCAGTTGGAGAAAATACATGTTGCCAGAGAACTTCCATTCTATCTGGAAACAATGCTGGAGAAAACTTCTAAAATTTCACGATGTGCCAGATCCAAATTGGGGCCCTCACTATTGCCACTTTACTTGAAGCTAGAGGTATTGAGAAACCTGAATCTTCTTTTCTAGCTGTCTCCCACATGCTATGGCCTCGGTCATCATTTTTAAAACAAATACACTTTTTAAATCTGCAAGCTTTTATAAAAATTGTTCTTGGTTTGAGTAAAAAGAAGCCTATTAAGCACAGATACACAAATAACATCTGAAAAGGTTTTTCATAATTTCAGTTTCATTTTGCTTCGGCTTTATTAATATCAATTCAGAAAGACATTGGCGCTCTTGGCCTTGAGGCTGTTTCTCTCCTACTGATTTTTAGATAAAATTTATTATGTTTACAGAATACATCAGTATGTTCCTGGAACTTTTTCTTTAAGTGCAAGAAAAGATGCTTTGTGTTACGTAACATTGTACTTTAATGCAAAGCAACTGTAGCAATAATAAGGAATGTATTTTTTTCTGTGAAATTTAGAACAGACTGGAGAAGCCTTGTGCATACCAGACAAGACCTGCTCCTGTATGCATTAGTAAAAACAAACCAAATTCCTCTTGCTGCAACTTATGTATAGTGCTGGTCTTACATTAAACTCTCTAAACTATTGTGTGTGTATAAAATGTCAGAAAATATACAAATTAAAATCTAAACTACAAGAAGGAATATATTTATGAAAGCCTTTTTATACACAGTAAGAAACAACTTCTTCACATGAAATTAATTATTTTTATTTTAAAGGGGATGATTCAGTTTTAAAAGTTTACCTTCCAATGTATTAAAACAGCTTTTAAAAAGTGTAAGTTACCACACACAGTTTTCAAGGGAAAACAGCCTTCCATAATTCTGACTGTTCTCCCTTAGGCATTCAACTTGAGACCAATTCCTCCTAAGTACGCTTACAATTTATATCTGCATTAGTACATTGTCACCCTGCCCTTCATCCAAAGAGCTCAGGGTGTTGTACGCCATTCTCCTATTTTATCCAAACACCAACCCTGTGAAGCAGGTTAGGCTGACGGAAAGAGTAACTAGGCCAAGATCACCCATAAAGCTTCATGACATAGGGGGATTTGAACCATTATCCTTCAGAACCTAGTCCAACATGCTAACCATTACACCACATTGGCTCTTGCAAGAGCACAAGGACCAAGGATCCGTCTACTACAGGACTCTGTCCAGGGACTCAGTTGGGTACCAAAATGGCCCTGTGAAATGGCCTCATCCCCCAAAAGAGGCAGGAGAGAAGGTAGAAGAAGGCTTGCCCCCAGCCCTCAACCTTGATGGAGTGTGAAGGGAAAGGCCAGGTTCACAGTGGCACCCTCCTGCCCATCTCACACCATGCAGGAGCCACTGGCTTGTGGCACTGGCTCACACCTACCCTGTACAAGGTGCTGACTTGCAGCATCAGTAGTGCTTGCAGCATCAGTGGTACCAACTTCTGTCTGACTCATGTGAGGCCTAGGAGACCAGATTACAGTGGTGCCCCACATCTGCCTTGCATACAGTGAGGGCTGCTGGCTTGTGGCTATGGTGACTCCAAACTTGTGTGAGGTAGGAGCCATCAGCTTGCAGCTGCAGTGCCTCTCACTCACCTCACGTGGGGCTGCTCTGGGTCACCCCAGGCCCTGCCAGAGGTGCCCTCTCAGGTCATAGCACCTTGAAGACTTTTCCTGGTGGCCTTAATGGCCAATCCACCACTGAGTCTCTCTCAAATAATAACCCAGTCAAACACTTAGAGAAACTGGTAAGCAGAATAAAATGTTTGTGTTATTGTACATTGCAATGTACATGGAAACATGTTAATGTCATCGGTTTCTTGAGGCTAATATTCATAGATAGATTTAACTTCCATGAATTTTATCTAATCCCCCCCCCCCCTTTAAAGGAGTTAGATTCCACAGATCAATTTCTCTAGCAGGCACACTTTGATGCAAGAAACTTGGAAGAGCATCTAGAATTGGGTATGTATGAACCCTGAAAGTTTCATCCTTTTTTCCCCATCCCCCTAGGGGGAGGTTTTTATTGGTTGGGGTTTTTTCAGACTACAAAACTACAACAGAAAATATAGGAAAGGGTACTACATCTAGGGAATAAAGAAAAAAGACCCACAACTAACTAAAAACCCAAGAGTAGGACATCATAAATCAGCTTAACACCATGCTATTTTCAAAAAGCTACTAATAATACAATGAATTTAGACGGTTATGCTAGATTAATTATCGTTTAACCATCCCTTTAACTGTTTAAAGAAATTCCCAGAGCATCCCCAAGTTATTTCAACATTTTTTCAGGCACAAATCAGAGTCCTTCAGCCTTTATTTATTCTTATGTTTTCTAATCCTCAATTTATTACAACAACAACAATAATGCTTTCAATTTATTAATCGCTTTCCCCACAAGTGGGCTTAAATTGATTTACAGTTACTCTTTAGACAGAGGAGAGGGCTTTGGGGGGCAGCCATCCCCTTTTCAGAAGGGGAGTCCTCATCCGAAGACCCCGAGCCCAACTCACCATCAGATTTGCATTCTTTTTCCTCCTCTTTGCCCTCTTCTGGTTCCCCAAGCTGTGTCTGCAGAAATTCACGTGCTTTGAAAACAGAGTCAATCTTTTCTTTTTTATCGTTAATCTTGAAAATGA
>NW_015168694.1:390790-414566 GCF_001447785.1 Gekko japonicus
GGTTTCTTCCCCGCCATCTTTTTGGATTTGTTTACTTTTCAAAGAAGTTGCTAAAGTTTCTGATATTGGCCTAAACGCTTTTCTGCAATCTGGTAAGTCTCTTAAAACAGTTTTAGTCGCTTATTTTTCCACTCCCCCCCTCTTTCCTTCCATATTTCATCTAGAGGGATCCCTCCCCCGCTCGCTTTCCTGTCGCTCTTTAGGGGGGGCAGCTTCTTTTTATATCTTCATGCTCGCTTCAACCCGACTCACTGTTCGTTGTTGGCCATTCGGCCTCTCTCACCATCATTTATTTCGCCTGATCTCCAACTCTTGTCCTGGTCAGCAGCACTCGTACCATGCAGTCACTCAGTGGCAGGACCTTCAGGGAGGAGGGGCGCCTCAATTCTCCAGCTTTCAGCCATCGAAGAAGTCGCCCCCCAAAAACCCCCTGGCCGTGAGCCTTTTACCAAGGCTCCAGGGGGGGGTCATGACCCGTCAGACCCCCTCCCACATGATGGTGTGCAGTTTACATCCCTGGGACGTCTGGGAGGTGTGTCTGCTTGCGTGTTGCCATAAACCGGAAGCTCGAAAGTTTCATCCTTATTGGATGAAAGATTAAATAAATTATAGGATGGAATGTACATTCTAGGGATGCTAATTTAGGCTTAGGAAATTTCTGGATAATTGGGGGGGGCAGTGCTTGAAGTGGGCAGAGTTTGAGGAAAGGAGGGAGCTCAGCTGGGATGTAATTCCGCAGAAGCTGCCATTTCTTTTAGGGGAACTGATCTGTGTAGCCTGGAGAGCAGCTGTAATTTTGGGAGAACCCCAGAGGTCCCTTCTGCAGCTTGGCAACCCTAGTCTTTCCCCATGAAACCAATATAAATGTCACCAAAATACAATCATGACTCCAAAATGTCCTAAGAATGTGAAAAAAATTCAGACAAAAAACAAATTATTTAAACCCAATCAGCATTTCTATGCACATCCTTGCAGGGGCAATCTAGCTTCTGCATGGGGGGGGGCTTCACACTGTTTTGAGGGGCACTTAATGGGAAAAAAATGATTTGCTTATAGGTGTCTTTTATTGAAAATGTGCAGAAGTCAGCGATCCAAGCAGTGGGTTCAGAAGAGCAATTTTAACATGATTGTTGATTATGGCCACACTAGAATGATCGCAGGTGGGAAACAGACAGGTGTCACTGCCGAATCCTCACTCATTTCCCACACCCCCTCCCTCCCTCCCCTTCTTCCCACTCAGTTGTAATAACTCCCCCAAAATGACATATCAGAAACAAAAAAGATCGATTTAAACTAGTACTGAACCATATTTCTTCCCAAAATCCTTCTCAAAGTTTGTTCCTGAAAATATTGAAGCAAAATACCTTTTTGATATTAAGCCCCCCTTTTCAGCTTATTAAAATTTTATTCTATTTTAAAAAATCTTCTATAGATGAGAAACCAGCTTTGCATTGCTTCCTATGACCAGGTCTTCCACACCAAGGACAGACAGAACTTATACTGGGGCAGGGCCAGAGAATGATCTCAAACCACACAAGACAGTTTTGATGGTGAAACTCAGCAGGATTGGCTGTATAACTGACAAGGACTGAGACGGCCCAGGAGTCACATATAAGCTATTCTGAGCTCTGTGCAGAGAGAAGAGCAAATAAACGTACTATGCAGACTAGAAATAAAGAACCCATCCTGTGTGGACCTATCATTTCCTACCATTCTGACAGTAACAAGTCACAGTCAGAGACTGCTGTATCAGCAGTACTTCATAGGGTCCTCAAGACCCTCTTTCCTAGTGATCTCTGAGAAGATATTGGCTGGAGACTGAGGAGGTGATATTATCCACATGGGGCTCAAGCACCATTTCTCTGGGCCCAGTACAAACTTGCAACATGAGCCCCCCTCCTGGATTCCGTACCAAACCCTCTGACAACATAATCAACAAACCTAACAACATCAGCCATACCATCTCAGGTTCATTCCCTTGCTCCTCTTCCAGAGTTACATATGCCATCAACTGTCAGCAATGCCCTTCCACTCTCTCCATCAAACAAACAGATCAGTCCCTGTTATTGTGTAGTGGGTTGCCGCATGGATGGACGACAGACAACGACATAGTGCATAGCACGCTTTATTAAGTACACAACAAGACAAGGACAAACGGCCGGCAGGCCAACTATATACACAACCAGGGGCACACCCCTGGGTCCTATTGGCGGGTTTGAATCTCCCGCCACGGTCCCATTGGTTCCCCCAGTGGAGGGACTAGGATCCTAGTCCCCATTGTTATTCCTGCTTCAAGCTCGGGGCGTTCGCTGGCCCCCCAGTGGTGGTCAGCATACACAACATACACAACACCTGTACAAAAGAATAAATGGACGCAAAGCCAACATTCTAAACCACAGCACTCAAAAACTCCAGTGAGAAAGTTTTAATCTTCCAGGTCATTCCATTGCTGACCTAAGAGTGGCAGTCCTCAAACAGATGAGCTTCAAGGGAAGATTACAACATGAGATGGCTAACCTTGAGTTCATTCACAAGCTCAGGTCAATGGACCTCCCAGAGCTGTATTAGGAACATAGGAGTCTTATCTCACTACAGATGCTAATCTTCTGCCCCCAAGCATTTCCTTTCTGCATCCTGAGTTCCTTCTTTGCAATACCCCTCCCACCTTCAACTTGTATCTGACGAAGGGAGATTTAACTCTTGAAAGCATATCTCCTGAAACTCTTGTTGGTCTCTAAGGTGCTACTGGACTTGAATCTAGCTGCTCTACTGCAGACCAACATAGCTACCTTCTGAAAATACCAAATTTACAATCCCAGGAACCAGGAAAGGACATATTTTACTTTTGAAATATCATTAAAAGACTGTATTGTAGTAATGACCTCACAACCCAGTCCTAGTCAGCTACACACACACACACACACACACACACACAGGATCCTAGTAAAGTGTACACATTTCCCTCCATACATGTTTGGGCCTCAGGTAACGGAGGCTGTTGGCTGACCACCCAACAATGGACTTCCCAGGTACCCTGGACTAACTGCTATACCCAGAGACAACTATGGATGAAAATTAATCACGTGGGCTATTTTTAAGGGAATCAACCATCAAATTATCTGCTTCAGAACATTTTGCTCCCCATTTTGACAGCACTGGGAATATGATTGACAATTGGCCACTGATCTGAGCATAGGGTTGCCAGGTACCCCCTAGCTAAACACCAGTGGGTAATGGGAGGGGCAGTAAAATTATACCCTGTTAGATAACCAGAACTGAGGTCTCCTGCTAGGTTCTGTCAAGAGATTGGTTTGTCTAACAGCTCTTGTCTGTTCAGAAACATTGGTTGAGCCTGGAACCTAGTAAAAATCATGGAGGCTTCTTTCTCTGAGTACAAAGGTCAAGCTGCCTACAGCTTCAAAGAGAGAGAGATAAGGAAGACGGGAGGATGACACAGGTGTCAATCAGATCATTAGGCCTAGTAGTTTCAAGGCCAAAGAAACTGGGATGGAGACTGGCCTACACAGTCCATCTCATTAGTGCAAGGGCCCATGGGTGGAAGAAGGTGCTTGCTTGATTAGGCCCTATACAGTAGCAGAGTTAGGGTTGCCAAACCCTCCGGTTTGGCAGGGGTCCCCTGCTTTTTGGGGGGGGTTCTACCCACCACTGGCCACCTGGCCAATGGGGGAAGCCCCACCCCGAAGCCCCAACACCTGCAGCCACCCCTCTCCCTGCACTTAAAGGGTCTCCCTTTAAGTGCAGGGAGCTGGTGTTTCCCGCACACCTGATCTCTAAGCGGAGATCCAGCGTGCAAAGCCTTCCAGCTCCCTGCACAAAGGGGCCCCTTTAAGTGCTGGGAGCTGGCATTTCCCCGCCCGCCCTTTGGGCAGGTGTGTGTGGGGGCAGACATCCCCAATGTGACATCATCATGTTGGGGATGCCCCGCCCCCTCCGGGAACTCCCCACAAAGTCCCCCGCTGGGAGCTAAAATGGACTTGGCAACCCTAAGCAGAGTATATGGTGTCATTAAGTCAACTGACCTGATTGGTTGGGCCACCTGGGTAGCAACATACCTGACTGGTCAAGTTACATCATTGGCCATACATTTGATTGGTCAACTAGAATCATGCCAACACAGGTTGTCGAGCATAAAGGAAAAATCTTTTATTCTAGTTTCATCCTTTGTCTGAATTGCATATAACTTTGGTACACTTCTTGATTCTAGGTGGGCCAGGTTGGCTGGACCACCTGTTTTGGACTTTGAAACTCTGACACAGACTTGCCATGTAACATCTGGATTTAGAACTAGTGCTTATGAATGTACTTAGATTAGATATCTAATCTAATTTAGCTTCATTATTTTGACCTTAATTGTTGACTGCTCGTATATTGTGTACCTCTGCACAGTCTTTTAATAAACTACTTTAATTCTATTTTGTGGTGTTCTTGGGTTTGGGGGTTTCAATTTGAATCCAGTACTTTAGCCCATATTAGCTACAGCTTTCATACTGTTTTCTGGAACACACTTTGCAGGGCTGATTCTAGCTCTTACACCCGGGTGGGCTAGTGACTCAGTCCCTTGGTCTCTGGCTGGTGGGTTAGTTAAGGAGATTGGTGGTTGCATTACCATGAGGTTGTGAGGATTCACACCTTAGCATTTTGTGGTTTTGCCTTGGACCAATCTGTCACCCTGAAGGAGGCTTTAGCAATTCTTTGACAGGTTCTGCCCATGGTTTTTCAGGCTCTGTTGATAATCCATGCAACATTCTGTCCTGGCTCTGCACCTGAGGTACCACATTCTATTTTGACTCTTTGTCCTGATGCATCAGGTCCCATCAGGATTCTGTCCATTTCTGCTATGACCATACCCCTTGGTCCAGCAAGAGAGGGTATGGTCATAGCTTTGAAATAAATATTGGAAACTCAATGAGGGGCATCAGGATAGGATACTTCGTGCTTCAAAATCAAATGATAAATGGCGATGAATATACAGAAGCATCAGACTTTGAATTGCATATACAGAGGAAAAACTCCATGGTATATCAACTGTATATTTCCCTTTACTATTTTGGCCATGGGCCCCTAGCCCACAATGTACAAAGGTACAAGGGTAATTTAATCTCTTTGGCTATAATAGTATCGATCTCTTCACCAAACGGGTGCTAATTAGAATAATATGTTTTGTTACACAAACACCTGTCTGCTAAAACATGGGCTGTAATCTGAGCAGCCTACCAGATGGTAGTACTGTTTGATCCATCTACAAAATTTGCAGATGTTTTGAGTGCTGTGAAATCAGCAAAAATGAAAGCAGCACTTCTGGTAACTAGAGACGATTCTGTTACCTCAGCCTTGTATTTAACTGCAACAACAATATCATGAGGAGAACAAGGGCCCTCAGTGGTTGAATTTCATGTTGATCGACACATGATAGTTCAGACCTCTTATTGCAGTGGTCTGAATGGTAATTTTGGTGATGGTAATGTTGCCTGTCAAGTTATGATCATTTATATTATGCAAAGCTGCAAAGGTATTATATCATTCCAAGTCTTCAAAAGCCAAGGACTACACATGTGGCACAAAGAGGAAGCAATGAGGTGGCAAAGTGCTGAGATGGTAGAATACTACAGACAACAAGGGATTTGTTGAAATTTCTCTACATTAATGTAAAACTAGCAGAACATGTATATGGTAACAATCGCACCCTTCTCCCTAACATCCTTTTTTTATATTTGTAGGGACTACAGTCCTCCTCCTCCACAGTCTGAAGTGGTACAACCCAATCCCAAACCTCCAAATTGTACCCCACCATGCGGAAAATGATGGAGCCAAGCCAGAAGACGTCTACACCGGACAGTGACGGTGTGTGCAATTAAATGAATATATGTTGTCTTCCCTTTCCCCTACAAACATTGTTAGTCCCTTGTCTATATTGAATAACTGTACATCGCTTTGAGCCCACTGGGGAAAGCGATTAATAAATGGAAAGTATTATTATTAAGTATTATTTTGCTACACATGTAGATGAGGCCTGAGTGAAAAGGAGCTTGGGATAAGACCTGGCATCCAGTAAGCAAATATAACATGAGCTAGGGATGGAAGACAAAAATGTACACACTTTCAAGAATATTGACTTGCTTCATTCTCTTTTAGAATAATAGATAAGCACATTTAAATCAGCTGTTTTCCCCCAATAGTGCAGTGCAGGGATGGTTGATCTATGTGTGTAGGTTTCATGCCTATTTTTGTGTTTGCTTCTAATTCCTAATCCCTGCCTGTAAAACCTGGTGTCTTCTTCCCAAAAGAGGGGTAGTGGAAGAAAATCACATTCCATTTCCCATTTATTTATTTGTTTATGCTGACAGAAAGTGACTAGTCTAAACTCACCCAGTGAGCTTTATGTTAAAATGGAAACTTTAACCCTGATCTCTCAGTTGTAGTCTGGTGCTCTAACCACTACACAATACTGGCCTCACTGAGTAGGTAGTGTAATGCACAATGAATGGTTAATACTTTAACCTGGTCTGAGAATTCAATAGAATTCTACAGTTAAGAATGTCAGTTAGTTCAGTTGGAGTTGAGTTAAGCAGAGTGAGAGGATCGAGAGAGGATCCTGAAATAAGTGGGACAAGTAGTGATTCCCTGAGGGAAACAGCTCGTAGTAAAACAGGATGATGCTATCAAGAATTTAAGAAGGAACACTGGAACTTCATAAACTTTAGTAATTTTATTACAGAGAACCTCATGCCTGTTTATCTATGAAGTGAAAGACAAGTGATCTCTCTCAACAGTTAAAGACCTATTTGTAGAACAAAACAGTTACAGTATTGTGACAAACTATCTATTGTTTATAATTATACAAAGTTACCTCATTCCTGTTGCCTGTTCACCTGCCAAGTTCCAAACCTGATACCTACCTGAGCATTTCCCCTCAAAAGTGAAACAAAGCAGTTTGTTTGTTTTGAATTACTATAAGCTTCTCATTGCTGAGGTTGTCTGGCATTTGCCCCTGGCCAGGTTCATTATATCCTCCAGGCTCGAAGCAGCCATGAAAGCAGCAATGCGGGTGATGATCTGATTTTTACAAATAATAAGACATTTGAGAGTGGAACTTAACAGAAATGCCCGTTTTCTCTCAAATCAAGCACCCTGTATGTTCACACTGGTGATTTGTTCATGATAGAAAACACACAAGATTTCAAATTGAGTTTCAGATGACTTTGGGCTTTCAGCATGGTGGCTATCTTGGTAGCCCATTAGCATATGCTCACAGTTTACTGGTTTGCTTGGATTAAATATGCTCCATGGACAGTTCACTAACCATTTAAAATCAGCTACCAATATATGGCCCCGGTCACTTGGACCATTAGGCACGCTAGAGAGACGGAAGATAGGCGGATTTTCCAGGTGCGATCTCACCGCCACATCTGGGAAGCGTAGAGCTCCTGTGGCGCACCCAAGACTTCCCGCCGAAGATGCAGGGTAAAAAACTAGTACCTCCGAGGTACTCGTTTCCGGAAACCGCGGGGCAAGGGCGAACGTCTGATCGCATTTCCGGCGGTAGTTCTGGCGCCCGCCCATGTCCCCTCGCAAAAAGGGTTTTCCCCCCCAAGTCTCCACGGATGCGCACAAGCACCCAATGGAGCATGCGCACATTTCAGTTTTAAAAACAAAACACAACCCCGTTTGCCGTGCCACTCCGCTTCTTTGCCACATTTGTGATTGGCACCTCTCCCCTAACCACGGGAGCTCGATGGGACCTCAACCTGATGCCTGATCGCACAGTCACACGTTAGTTTGCTCCGGGGCAAACAGCCACGCCTCCCCCCCGCATTTTCCTGCCCATGTGGCCGAGGCCTATGTTCAGTGTTTGTGCATTATTGCATGTGGCAGCCTTGATCATGTTGTTGCACACTCTGAATTTAGTAGATATAACCATATTTCCTACCCAGCAGTACAAAAATGTGCAAGGTATTTGCACTCCAGTTTGGAGCACTAAATGTACACATTTGGCTTTGAGAGGCAGGTAGGCAAAACTGACAAAACTGGAAGTTATGCACTTCCCCACCTCATTCTGTTTCTCTATTGTTACACTGGGAAGAAATTCAATAGATTTGATTTAGAAAGGATAGAAATTGAGTGATAACAAAGGATTTAAGCATGGTAAAGGATATAAAGGCCTGACAACCATGAAGAGAAGGATTCAATAAGTAAGCAGGAGACAGAAGAATGGAAAGAAGGAAAAACACACACACACAAAACCAGAAGCTTGAGTCCTGTCAATCAGTTCTAGGACTCTGTGGACAAATTAGCAGAAGGAGTGGAGGGAAATTTAGTATGTCATCAACCTTCATGAATTGTTGAGGAAGGTATTAGTTGGAGTTCAAGAAAACCATAACAGAACATGGCAAAGCAAATCTTTGATATTTTCATTGAGACACAGTCAATTGTAAGTGCTTAGAACACAGCACATGGAAGATGACATAAAGTTCTGACGAGGCCTGAATGCGGATCCACTCAGTTTCACCTAATTCTCCTTACCCTGGATGCCCCTATCACATATGCCTTTTGTCTATGCAGGTCCAATGATTCCCAGAATATCCTGTTTGGTGGTCAAATGGGATCGCCTCCTCCCCTTCACATATGGAAAAACTGGTTGGATCAACCCAATAACTGCATCAAAAAAGACACCTGGACTGTTATCACAGCTGATCTCTTGAACGGCTATGCCTATGAATTGTGCCTAGAAGCTAACAGGCAACTAGTTTTTAAGGTACAGAATGTGTGTGTATATTGTTCATCCCAACTACATGGTAGGAACTTCCAGTCAGAAGTGACATTTTAATCATGACATGATGTTATGCATTGCCTATGAGTCCTTCATTCCCAATGAATTGTTAATGGAAATTTACATGGCCCCAAGTTAAAAATAGAGAGAATGACAGCAATAACTGCAGATACTCCTCCCTCAAGATCAGCCTTACTCTTTATATTTCAATGTACAAACATGAAGGAGAAATAATAGAGTGACTTGGAGCCTAAAGACAGATGCAAAGCAATTGGAATCTTAATCAAATGAGTGCCTTGAGTCAGCAGCAGTGCTAAAACACAACTTGTTTCTAAATGAAAGCTCAAAGTAACATTCCAAGATGATGGGTTCTCAGAGTGTTGTATGTTGGATTCAAAATGAATTTATCATTCAGATGAAATGTTTGGTTTTCGTAGTATACAGAAGCAGATGCTTGGAATTCTATACCTCATCATTATAGTACAGCTATGTTAATGCCAATTGTCAAGCCTTATTATTTGACAGTCATTAAGTCCTCCACTAGTGAACTCATCTTACATCTGCTTGTACATTTTGCTGGCAAACATTGAAACAAACCCTAAGAAACGCTACATAGATGGGCATATCCACATGTTGAGCCCAAGACTAAATTCTAGTAGAGGGCACAAAATGGTTAGTTCAGCTCCTCTCAAAACTATCCACCTGCCTCTGAGGACCTTAAGGCTAGGTTCATTGTAGTTGGATGCAAACTTTTATTGACCCGACTTACCAACACTGTTTGAGTACAACCCACATTCTTTTCAGTGGGAGTGCACACTAGCTGAGCTTAATGGATTGCACCAAATGTGCATATCAGGGACAAGTTACTAGCTTTTCTTTCCCATATTGACATAAAGAAACAACAGCAAGAGTTGTTATATTTAGGAAACTGTAGGTGTTGAGTTGTTTTTTTTAAAGGAGCCAGCAGAACACAGACTGTTGTAATGGTCTGGAATGGCAGCTGGTGGGGGTGGGCAAGAAGGGTCAGTAAAGAAGGAAGATGGCAGAGGAGACTGGCACAAATACCCATAAAATTTAATATCTGATGGTTTTACAGTTTGGAATTTGGAACACAAGCTGTTAGTTTGTTCACAAATGTGTATGAAACATCACTGATACTGGACTACTTTTATGCTTTTAAAAATGAGAAAATGCAATCAGTGAAGAATTAAAAAATAGTTCTGTCTCCCTTATTAAAATTTGATATGCTGATTGCCTTAGGTTTACTTTCTGTTTGGCCAAATGTCTGAACACAGGGGAGCACATGCAGAAGTTGCCTTAGGTTTACTTTCTGTTTGGCCGAATGTCTGAACACAGGAGAGCACACACAGAACAGATTTGGCAGTGTGAACCTGCAGATCCATTCTGCCACTGCGGAGGTGCACTACGCACACACATGGTGTTTGGATTTTTTTTTTTTAGCCGTTTGCTCTGTGGCTGAGGCACCACAATAATGTGGAGGCTTTACCATGGGATGTCTCCATGGGTAACCCACAGCAAGGTGTGCTGTGTGGCTGATATATCCCACTACACTTTAACCTGGTTCAATTAGTGGCGGCATCATATCGTGCCAAGCTGCCAGTGTAATCACAGCCACTGTTTACTCGGGTTTTCTGAGAGTGCTTTTGTACTGATTTTTCCCTTGTTTTGCTTCCAAGCTGAAGGTAATTTAAAAGTGTACGGATTCCCTTGGATTTTCACACACACACCCTTTTGCCACCCCTCGAAGGTCACTCCCTCACCTACATCAGGTTTATTCCACCCACTCTGCACCTTCCTCCATTCTTCCCTCTTCATCAGTGTACAAGCTCCACTTTCCTTCATTTCAGATCACTGAAATAAATAATAATAATAAAATGAAAAGTGGGAGTTTAAAAGGAGCTGTACAAGGTTTAGTTCCCTGCTGGTATTGTGTTGAAAGGGGAATCGGATAGGAGGCAAATGGTAGAGTCCACAGTGCAAAAAAAGAAAAAGAAAAAAGGATTTCAGTGCTGCATGTAAACAAAAGAAAGGGAGGGGTCATCAGTGCAGAATGAAATTGATATGAGATGTAAAAATAGAGAGACACTGGGATGGGAAGCCTAAAACAGCAAGATGTGTGTGCATAACGGGCCTACATCTCCACAAAACATTTGGCACATATAACAGACTTCATTGACTGCAGGATGCAGTAAAAAGAAGGTACGTTCTGCTATGAATGACAAAATTGCAAACAAATATACAGTACAAGTGTTTGGCGCTGGGGAAATTCATGCAAAATTCCTACATATTGAATTAATAGAGGTAATGAAACTCAACATCAAAGAAACTAAGATCATGGCATCCAGCCCCATTACTTCTTGCCAAATAAAAGGGGAAATCATGGAAGCAGTGACAGAATTCACGTTCCTGGGATCCAAGATCACTGCAGACGTTGACTGCAGCCATAAAATTAAAATACACCTACTCCTTGGGAGGAAAGCAGTGGCAGACCTAGACAGCATAATAAAAAGTAGAGACATCACCCTGCCAACAAAAGTCTGTATGGTCAAAGCAATGGTATTCCCAGTAGTAATGTATGGCTACGAGAGTTGGACTATAAGGAAGGCCGAGCACCGAAGAATAGATGCTTTTCCCTTGGACTGCAAGGAGATCAAATCAGTCAATCCTAAAAGAAATCAACCCTGACTGTTCCCTGGAAGGCCAGATAATGAAGCTGAAGCTCAAATACTTTGGCCATCAAATGAGAAGGGAGCACTCACTGGAGAAGACCCTGATGCTGGGAGAGATTGAAGGTAAAAGAAGAAGGGGATATCAAAGGATGAGTAGGTTAGACAGTGTTATCGATGCAACGAACATGAAATTAAGCATACTCTGGAGCGCGATGGAAGACAGGAGGGCCTGGCGTGATGTGGTCCATGAGGTTGTGAAGAGTCAGACTCAACTGTGTGACTGAACAACAACAACAACAAAAATGAATCAGATTTTTTTTTTAAGCGCTAAATGGGATTTTAACAAAAAGGGATGAGGGCAGCAGAAATACAAGCTAACCAAGAGAGATAATTATGAAGCTAGGTTTATCCTTCCTTTCTTGATAAAGACAAGACAACTCCTACAAAATCACACTAACAGAGGAATGCTTGTTGATTTTATGTCATTGTACTAGTCATATGCAAAGCATCTTTTATACCAAAAAATTAAATCTATATGTTAATGAACACAGTCCCTTCCTTCCAAATGCCTGCAAGAAGACCCAGCCGCTTCTTCAGAAATTATTTTAATAATAAAGGCATTTATACTCAGAGGGTGAAAAAAAACACCACAGGAGAATGAGTACCCAGAGAAATGGGATGAATAATTTAGGGATCAATTAGCATCTCATCTGTTAGGAACTTTCCTAATTCTTCACTGACAGCATGTTTCTTCATCGCAGACAGCAATAATTTCTATATTATTTATGAAAGACAACACGCAGCCTTGGCTTTCAATGCATAGGCCGGCCTCATTAATCAGCTCTGACTATGCGGGGTAGTTAAAAGTCTTGGCAGCTCAAACGAATGAAATTTACATAGGTTAATTTATGCAAATTGGGGTTTATGAGGTTTATACAATTTAATGTACACAAAGATGTAGGGGGAGGTGTTGATGTGCGTTTGCCATGTGCTGTACGTAGCACAGAAGACCATTTCATGGGGTTGCATCCAAGAGGTTTTCCACTGGTGAAAAGGGGAGGAGGGGCTCCAGCAAAAAGTATATGCTGGGGCTCATGAAAGCTGCACGGACAAAAGACATGTGCGATGACAGCTGGAGTAAGGAAGGAAACAAGGTGAGACTGAATGAACCTTTCCAATCTATTGTGTAGTGGGTTGCCGCATGGATGAACGATAGAGACTGGCGTAGTGCATAGCACGCTGTATTAGTACACAACAAGAACAAGCAACAACGGCCGGCAGGCCAACTATATACACACCCTGGGGACACACCCCTGGGTCCCATTGGCGGGTTTGAATCTCCCGCCATGGTCCCATTGGTCCCCCAGTGGAGGGACTAGGATCCTAGTCCCTATTGTTATGCCGGGTTCAAGCTCAGGAGTGTGCGCTGGCCTCTGGTGGCGGTCAGTGGACACAACACAATCCAAGCCATAGTCTGTTGGCATCTACCAATCAACATAGGCTCTCAAAGCTTTACAGCACATGCTGTGCAGAGCAAAGTCCTGAGTTCTCGGCATGGGCCTATGATAGGGGATCCCTCTGTCCCTTTGTGCCTGCAAGGGGAGCAAGCCTCTTGCTTTACATGTCTGCAGCAGCAGCAAGAAGAAGAGATTGGATTTATACCCTGCCCTTTACTACCCAAAGGAGTCACAGAGCAGTTTACAATCTCCTTTCCCTTCCCCTCCCCACAACAGACAACCTGTGAGGTAGGTGGGGCTAAGAGAGTTCTTTTGAGAACTGCTCATGAGAGAACAGCTTTGAATGAACTTGTAACTGACTCAAGGTCATACCAGCAGCTGCATGTGAAGGAGTGGGGAATCAAACCCAGTTCTCCCAGATCAGTGTCCGTGCTCCTAACCACTACACCAGACTGATGCTACTGCTCAGTCCGGGGAAGTCCTTGTGCAGCAAAAAGGCATGCAAGGATTTTGTTTTCTGGCACAATGAAACAGAAGATCAGTGGCACCTTAAAGACCAAAGCCAGCACCCCATTCTAAGACATTCAGAAAGGTATCCTTATTATTTATTTTGCATTTATTTATTGTTAGATTTTTTGACCGCCCTTCCCCGCTTGCTCGAGGCTCAGGGCGGTTCACAATAGTTTGGTTCAGTACAGTGTAAAGTAAGTTAAACCCTTAAAAACACAATATTTAAAACATTCAGAACATTTAAACATTTTAAGAACAAGATTGCAGTGTTAGCATTAGAGCTGCCAAGTCCCCCCGGGGGGCGGATAATCCCCCACTTTGGAGGCTTGATTTCCGCCGCTGCGGAATCAGTCCCGGGGGGGGGAACCCCACCCCGGCGTGCACGTCAGCTGGATGTGACGTGATGACGCCAGGCACGCTGTGGGCGGGGCTACAGCCATCTGAGGGGAAACGGATGAGAGGAGAAACGGACTTGGCAACCCTAGTTAGCATTCAGTCATGGGAGGGGGGTGCCAGGCAGATGTCAAGAACTGTTGCTGGCCTCAGCCAAAGGCCTGGTGGAACATCTCTGCCTTACATGTCTGGTGAAACTTTAATAGCTCAGATGGGGTGTGGATGTCACTCAGCAGAGAGTTCCACCAGGCTGAGGCCAAGGCGGAGAAGGTTCTTGTCCACTGATCTTAATGCCCTTAATGTTAATCCTTGATGTTAATAGCACTGCGGCCTTGTGTCATGTAGGAACCTCAGCAGCAGCTTTTTTCTTTCTGTTTAGGGGCTAGCAAAGCAAAGATTTCCAGCTTTGTCACTTTTGTTTGGCACATTTGACTACAGTTGCTGTTACAGAGAAAGCTGAAACAACTGGGGGGGGGGGGAGATAAAGTCGGGCTGCCAGGCCACAGCTAGCAACGCTGGCAGGATTTTTGTGGTGTGCACTGACACACATGCCAGTATGCTGATATTACTTCGGTGAAAATCAGAAGTGATATCATGAGACATGCTTGCATTTGCAAAAACTCTCTGGTAAAAAAGGAGTTTTTGCAAATATAGAGTGCCCCATGATGTTGTTTCTGGTTTTTGCCAGAAATAACATTGTGCACTGGTGCAACGCCAGTGCACATCCCTCGGTTCACTGACATTATCTCTTGATGGCTTTTCAGTGATGGAGCGGGACTTTCCTGTTTCCACCCCCACTCTCATTAACAAAATAGGGGCAAAATTGAGGGGGATCTGAGGAAGAAGTGGAGGAGTGACTCACTTGCTGACTATGATGCTCCTCTCTTTTAGACCCAAGGTCAAAACATTTCTGTTCACTCATTAAAGGGTCTTTTAACATCATTTTTTTGTGCTTTTAGGCAGAAACTGTTGTTTTAACATGGTCAGCAATCTATAGTTTTATGCTGTGGCTGCATCTGTAATGCTAGATTTTAATTAACTTTCAGTGTTTTATTTTTCTTATGCTTTATTTTGTAAGCTGCTTCAGGCAGGTTCCCTGGAGAGGCGGCATAAAAATTTGCTGAATAAACAAAGAGAATTGACAGAAAATGCCCTCTCCCTTCTATATATGGGAAGGCACTTACATGTTGGTGGTTGGATACAGGCTAGTGTTTCTCCACAGGCTGCACTTGTTGGGCAATAGTCACTGATTTTAATTCAAGCAAATTAATATTAGAATATAAGTCCATCGGTGATAGGTGATTCAGCTTTCTGAACAACTGTGTCTTATTATATGACTCACAATAACAGGGAAAGCCTCCAAAGCCTGCCCTACTTATCATATGGCAAGTACATTTGCTGTTCACGCACTGCAACATCAAGTGATATTGCATGCATAAAACAAACACTGAACAAACTAGTACTTATGTACCCTGTACTAGGTATCCGACTATGGAAGTAAACTCTGAAAATCCATTTGCTCCATTTTGCAGAGAGGTAATGGAGTGGCGATATCAGCACTGGTAATGAGACAGGAACCCCATGCTTAGTACTCCTCTGCATATCACACCTAATCTAGTCACACCTGCTTTCCTCATTCACCTGCTATTGTTATTTGCCTAGTATTGTCATTCGGAATCTAAAATCACTCCACTCTCCAAGATATAAGGACAGATGGACTCACATTCTAGCTGTATCTGAAGAAGTGAGTGATGATGAAAGACATTCATACATGCATATGTTATTAATTGTAAAAACATGTGGGCAAAATAACTTTAATTGTACTTGCTATAACGGACAATATATTTCTTCTGCCACGAGGAGTGGAAAAGATGGGAGCAGACACTACTATCCCATCTTTCACTTTATAGGTGCATATAAAAATTAATGCACATTCTCCGAGTTGCAATCTGGCAACCCTAGCTATGGTCTTGTGTCTTTTGTTGTCGTTTTTTAATGCTAGAACTGGATTTATTCCTCTCCAGCTCTTACTAGTAGGAAACAATAAATCTTATTGAATATTTGATATCAGCACTGCAACTTCAATAAAAAGAAGTCAAACCTATCTAGTGTTATATGAGTTACCAACAGAGATGGTATCTTTCTGTGAAGTACATTACAAGAGTCGCTTAGGAGGTAGTAGAGAAGTAAAAAAAATCCTTAATGTAGGAAGAAAGAAAGAAAGAAAGAAAGAAAGAAAGAAAGAAAGAAAGAAAGAAAGATGATGCACCAGAAATCATATCAACCTTCTGAAAAATGTGCTAAACACTGGAATCAATTAAATGAACAATGGCATACTGCTCCTTAATTGATAATACCATTGGTGTTCTTTATTGTTCAAAGAGCAAGAATACATTGTACATCATAGTCTATAGTTGCAAGGTTAAATCTTCTGCAGATTCTCTTTGGCTAAGTTGATTTATCAATTTTATTGTTTGCTATAGCATTATATTTCATTTACTTGTGCTTTCTAAAGCGGTTTATTACACCTTCTGTCAGCAGTTTTGTATTAAAGTGCTGTAAAGATAAATCCAGTGAAGGACATCAAAGAAGAGGCTTTATCAACACCTGTTTTTTATTGTAAAACACGTTGCCCATTTAAAGCCACAATGACTGACCACTGTAACTGTGAGTTCATCGCCAATGACCCTTAAAGTGTTTATATTCAAATACAGATTAATTACAAAACATTTGAGAACATAGAGAATTGAGAACAATTGAGAATAACCAAGGCACATTTTTGTTCAGTTATAATATTTTGTTTGTGCTTTTTCCTTCTGATTTAGTTTTGTATAATATGCATCACAGATGTTGGTTTAAGAAAGAAATTGAATTAAGGGTTTTCAGCATGTTTTTATGACAGCTTTGCAAGACTGTTATTTATGCAATTGTTTTCAGAAGTGACAAATCATAAGCTTTCAGTTTCTAAAGTAGTCTATGAATGCCTGGATATCTGCCTGCAAGAACATGATGAGAATACGAAGAGTCTGGTTTGCAGTAGAATCGAGAATGCACTACATAGTCCATATGTTACACAAGCTTAAATGCTGAAGCAACTTTGGTGGCAATTTGGCAACCGTATGATCTGGTAGCAAGGTAGGTAAACAAGCTGATGGCATAATAATTTCTGACAGTAGGAGATAGGGTTGCCAGAAACCCCCCCCCCACGGAGGAAGGGTCCCCTACTGCCAGGCCCCATCTCCCGGCCACCAAACAGCTGGCTGGTGGGGGGCACTTACCCCCCAAAAGAGGGAGAGCCATCCAATGTGCAGTGACATGTCTTCATCACTGCCCCTGTGACCCAGAAGTGACATCATCACATTCAGGACATTGGGGCAAAGCTCTGGTATTTGGGCAAATGGTAGAGGGCAAATTTACCACAGAGCTTCTAGCCAAATACCAGAGCATTGCCCTGACATCCTAGACATGATGACCTCACTTCCGGGTCACATGGGCAGTGATGTAGACATGTTGCTATATGTCAGATGGGCCTCCCTGCTGCTCCCAGTAGGTCCCCCCTCTCCTGCTGGTTGCCAGGAGGGACCTGGCAACCCTATAAGGAGATGACACTTCATATGGTTGTGTCAAATTGGAAGGTTAGTTATAGTGCAATCCTGTGCAGAATTACTCTAGTCTAAGTGCATAGACTTCAAAAAATCATCACTCAGCACCCTTACTAAACTCCAATGCCAAGGATTCTTTGCAGGATACCATGAGAGTTAAACTAATTCCCACCCCCAAGCTTGTATAATAGTGCTGTTCTATTGGCAACCCAGTATTTCTCCTTGTCTGCCCTTTGGACAGGTAGAAAATCAGTCTGAGCTGTGCAGGGCCATTGTGGAATCTGCAAGGATAATTTCATCCCTCCATCCATATTTAAACCCATTCACTTCGTGTTCATGCAAAATAACCATGGACGTTTAAAAAAAAAATCCCAGCAGACATACACTTAGACATGCAAGAAACTGATTAGGTGCACAAATGGATAAACATGATTTGCAGCCATAGAAGTCTGCCATCCTCAAAGAATTTACTCTGGAAAAATCTTTTAATTGTCAATCTCTTTGGCTCATTTCTGGGACTATTCACAGTGACTGTTCCCAGTGGTTCGGGGATTATCAAAGATAATCATCAAACGCATCCTGTTAATTAAATCTGACTAACCTTGTTCAACACTCAGTTTAATGTTTAGCAGGCATTCTGAAAAAGTTAGAATGGCCTTACATTTGAAATGAAAAATTCAAACATATTTTTAGTGATCTACTTAGTTTCCTTTCAATTAATTATGATTATGATGTGAACTTCATTCAGATGTCACAAACAAACATTAGTTTGGGATAGGCATGAACTGCTCATGTACTTCCTTCCTCATTCTCCCTCCTTCTGCATGGCATGCTCAATTGAAGTAGGGAATCCCAGGGAGCAAAAAGGGGGTGATGATTATGTTGGTTTTTACCATGGAAATCTGAGAGATCCCTAGAGCCATGCATGATGCTGTGACATCACTTCTGGTTCCACAACTGGAAGTGATGTCATGGCATCACTCACATTGATTTTTGCCCTCTATTTTGCTCCTGCCGTTCCATAATGTGGCAGTGGGAGAATGGATCTTTGGGTGGAAGGTTGCCCACCACAGTGGGCAATATAGAAGCCCTGAATTAGAGACTTCCTGTTTTATGAAGTCTTGATTAAATAATAATAATAATAATAATAATATACTTTATTGTCATTGTACACAGTACAACGAAATTAAAGGTGCAATCATTTCAGTGATCTACAGCCATACACATATACACTCACACAACCATTCACAACCATCCCATAACTCCCTTAAGGTTCACATTGCAACCTAAACCACCAATGTCACCCAAATTCCAACTTCATGCAGCATTTAAAGCAATAATAGCTCTCGAATAAAAACTGTTTTTTAATCTGTTTGTCCTTGTTTTAATTGTCCTATATCTTCTACCCGAAGGCAGCAGTTCAAACAAGGAGTGTTCAGGATGTGACAAATCCTGCAGAATGTTCTTTGCTTTTTTCAAGCATCGAGAACTATACAATTCCTCCAGGAACGGGAGAGGGCAGCCAATAATCTTCTGGGCTATATCTGAACACCTGAGCACAGTGGAGATGGTTTCTTCCACACAGTGGGTTAGAATGTTAATTTGCAGTGAGCAAACAAACTCCAGTTTTCCCAGGTGGAAATCGTGAAATACTGGGATTTGAGTCAGGGCTCCTGAAAATGGGAAAGCTTTAATCACACTCTTTATTTGAAGGTAAGAGGGTATGCTGGCACAATGAACCATATTCATGCCTGTTATGAACAGAGGTTGATGTGATGTCGGAATGCAGCTATTTGTTCTGTTTATAAGTATAAGTAGAGGTATAATTTTATTAGTTACAGAATTGGCATTCTGATGCAGGATCTAGTACAGCTCCAAGGGTAATTGGAATTTGGGAAGAAAACTAGAAGAGAGGCAAACTCACAAATATTTTGTCTGACTCCTCTGAACAAAGTTCCCATGACCTTATCACCTTGTTTACAAGGCTCTGCCCCTAACCCCAGCAATGTAGCCCTCAAACACATAATAAATCAATAAATCCATGTTAAACACTCTGGCCATGCAATCCTATGAAGAGTTACACCAGTCTAAAATAATGGGCTTAGACTGGATTAATTCTGCATAGGATTGCACTATCTAAGAAACTTTAAGCAAACCTGTTCATCCCAGACACACTCAGCCTTCCAAGTGCCACCAGGCCCAAACAAATCTCCCTTACAGAGAAAAGGAGACACATAAAAGCAAAACTGTCTAGAGGTGCAACAAATTTAGAGTCCAATGGCACCTTTAAGACCAACAAAGGTTTATTCAAGGTATGAGCTTTTGTGTGCGTGCACATAAAAAAGGGTGCATGCACACAAAAGCTCATAACTTGAACAAACCTTTGTTGGTCTTAAAGGTGCCATTGGACTCTAAATTTGTTGTACTGCTTCAGACCAACGCGGCTGACCAACTGGATCTATCTGTCTGGATCTATCTGTCTTTACTCTCATTGCTCCTTGAAGAGGCAACCCAATGAGATGCCAGCTGGTCTCTTGGGAAATATTCCCTCCATAAGGCCACTAAGCCCATGCCTGGGGAAGCAGATGGCAAAAAATGATTTGAAGAAGATGGTACTGGCTGCCGCCGCCAGTGCAGCTGGAAGCTCAGGGGTGAGAACCTAGATTTAGAAAGGATTCCTCCTTTTAAAAAATGCAATATGCTATCTCTCCTGTTTTTGTTTACATATGTTTTCCAAATAATTCATGGGAAAATTGTTGAGTCCATTTGCTCTGGTACAACAGTAGCATCATGAGGGACATTATCCTTCCTATCAGGAGCTGCCTCAATGACATCTGGGATTTTAACAGATGCTACCAGAGGTGGTTGTTCTGATCACATTCACTTGCAGGAGTCTCTCAGGGCCATCATGGAAGGTTTTACAGACAAGTCCTGATGAAAGGTGACTAAGGAGATTAGACAAGCACGTCTTCAGAGACACATCTTGCTTTATGGCTAAATGAATAGTTCAAAAGAAAATTTGCTAACATTAATCCTGCCAGACTCTATTTATTCAATATAAAGTCAATGGTATACTACGAGAAAAATGTAAGAAGACCTGATACTTAGGTGCTGCAAGAGAAGGAAGGGGAATTGCTTTGCTTAGTAGAGTCAGTATTGCCAGTAAATCTACCATAAGCTGGACACAGAGGATATAGGGCAATGCAAATTTTTATAGAAAGTGAAGGGGTAATCCTAAACAGAATGACACTTTTCTGAGTCCATTAAAGTCAAAGGGCTTAGAAGGGGGTAATTTTGTGTTTACAAGGTCTGACAATTCAGTCATTATAGGGTTAACTTGTTTGCCTAGTATTGCTATTGTTTAGACTGACCTGAAAGGGATACCTGGCAGTAAGCCAATGGGGAATTAGCCCGGGAAAAGTAGCTTCTATTGTGATACAGATTGGTTGTTTGTTTCAGGTGACTTCCTTTCTAGGGGTCGAGAAGAAGGACAGATTCTCCATTATCTCTGTGTTAGTGTTGACTATAGACAGCTTAGAAAATGTACCTGTTAGTGTTATGTTTATTTGTAGTTATCGCGTGTACCTTTTACCCTTAGAAATAAGGTTTTTTAAAAGCAAAGAAATCTCTTCTTTCCAATAGAGCAAGATCCATTGATAGTCTGAGTATTAAACACTTTTGTCTATTTTACAAGGACCACAACCACGTGGACCGGCTGAGTGGAAAAGGCTGGACTAATCCACATACGAGATTGTATCCAGCCTTTCTTAGCCAGTGAAATGACAACATTTCTAAGTAGGGCTGGACTTGACTCCCAGCCAATTTGCTTGTGTGGGTTATTTAGTGGTGATTCCATGACCACATAGGATTTAGCCCCTGGGCTGAAGAAGTAACCTTTCTCTTCTTTACATTGTCCCTTATTCTCTTTGGTATCTTGCTATATTCACCGTCATTAGTAGCTAAAGGGTATTTTTAAACCATAACATAAGCTTCCACACTTTAAACAGACACTGCCATGTCAAAAGTTGTCTGTCTGCTTTTTTGGGGGGGGGAATCTTAGGTGGCTGGAAACTATGTACCAGGTGGGGAAGTGCATTGTGGCTCAGAGGCGCTGCCTTACTTGCGGGGTAGACCCAACAGTGGGGCACCCCACTTCTGACCTGAACCAGAGACCCACAAATCCAGGCCAAAGAGCACAGGCAAGCTCTGCAAAGGGTTTCAAGCACAAGGTGTCATCCAGAGCACTCTCCAACCCCCTTCCACCCAGCAAAGGTATGCATATGTAATGTATCCACATTTCCATAGCTAAAGTATCTGCATTTCCATAGCTATTCAGTAGACATCTGCCAAACTTCCTCTGTCACCAGACCCTCACACAATCCCTTTTGTGTGAAACCTATGCCTATGTGGAAATCTTTTGTCTCAGCACCTGCCCTTCCTGCCCCCTCACTCAGGATACCGAGATAAATTAATCAAACATTAAATTCATCAAAACCAAGCAAACCAAGCCGAAACCAAGCCAAGAAACAGTACCAAGGGTCAGAATGCCAGGAGATCAAGCAGAGTTCTCAGGAGCAATGAACAGAGGCTGGAAGCCGGAACAAGATCCAAGACTGTACTGACTGAGGCAGGTGAGCATGGCTGCTTATAACCGGACTCTCCCTTCCCTGGGAGGCAACCTGCAAAGACTCTCAGCCCCTCACATTACCTTTGCAACAGCTGAAGTCTGGCACTCCTCCTTCTCTCCTGTACATCCAGATACTGATGTGCCCTGTGTCTGGGACATTCAGGTGAGCTAGGTGGGGGGGGGGTGCTGGGCAGTGTTCCCTCTAAGGTGAGTTAGTGTGAGCTAGCTCACAGTTTTTTAGCCTCCAGCTCACACATTTTTGTCTCAGCTCAGGGAGGATGGCTCCAGAGCAAACTAATTTATGCAGTAGCCAAATCGCTCACTCACAACTTTAAGGCCAGTAGCTCACAAAGTAGAATTTTTGCTCACAAGACTCCACAGCTTAGAGGGAACATTGGTGCTGGGCCAGGCTCTGGACCAGGATCTTCCTCTGACTGCACCTCAGGCTCTTCGCCTTGCTGTGTCCTGTGCAGATGCTGGAGCCTCTTCTCCCTCAGGTGCTGGCAAAGGTTCCTCTTCTGGGCTGACTCCAGAGAAGGCTGGGCTTCTCCATGCCTCTTCCTCGTTTGAGGAATAGTCAGCCTCAGCTGAGCTAAGACCCATGACACCTATCAGAGACCTATTTTCCCCTTTTGTCTAAGCCCGGGGAACCCATTCTATCTGCCCTGGTAAGATCATCAACTGTCATTAATCTCATCAAGGCACAGCTTGGGAGACCACCCCTTGAATTCCTATAAAAATAGAGGGCAAGGCCCACCTCAGTGTGCATTCTGATGGTGCCTTCTATAGGGTACACCCCCAAAGCCTCTACTTTGGGTCTCCTTTTCTCTGTGTGAAATGCTGGCCATTTGTACTGTCTTCTATATGGATGTCTGCTCATCTAGACAGGTAGTATAACTCTATAACTGCTCCTTAAACATCTCTATCATCACCTCTTTATTTCTGGATTATGTGTGTATTTTGATTGCTTAGCATGATTGTATGCAGATATATTCTTTAATAAAAGTATTGAACACTCTTTAAATCTGGAGTCTTCATACTGAACTGGACCTTGGTACATATAGGTGTGCAATCCCTTGTACCCTTCTGGCCTCTTCTGTGTCATAACTAATTTCTCCCAAAAATTGAGACAAGCCACTTGTGGTAACAGCATTGACTGGCTCCATTTGGGTTATAGCTTTCCCAGTCTATTAGTGAATCCAGAAACCATCCATATTTGATATAGCTGCTTATATACATGCCACTATTATGATATAGCATGTAATTTGTTTATAGCTAAGGGATCCCACAAATTTCATAGTGAATATGTTTGACTGTAATTTGCCATGTTCAACAATAATGATCAGATATGTGCTGATCTCTGAGACTGTTCAGATTGGCACCAAATTATGCAAATGCCTGCCAAACAGATTTGCACTGCAGTTTTTCACAATTGCATATGTGCAAAAACTATGTCAATCTAAACAGATTGGCAGCCATTAACATTGCTAAAGTCTGCTTAGACAAACACTGAACAGCAGGATGTTTTTAAACACAGAATTTATTTATGATTGATTGATATGATTGGTGACTGATTTAAATGTCTATTTAAACAAATGCCTGCTGAGTAAAGCATTGGCATAGCAAGGACTGTGGGGAAGTAGAACTGAACTAGGCGGTGTACACTGTACTGCATAGTTTGGAAGAAATACAGGGAAGCAACCTGCTGA
>NW_015168694.1:414608-447200 GCF_001447785.1 Gekko japonicus
AAAAATAGTCTCCCTCACAATAATTCTTTCCAACATGGGATAAAGAATTGTGGGAAATGTCTAGCACACACAATATATGCATACATGTTTGTGTGCATTACAGCCTCTCACCTTAGTCATGACTCTGAATTGATTAGCAATCATAACACTGTCAGCTAAACCAGGAGGGGTGGTATTTAGGTCTCCCTGTTTCTCATCAACCTTCAGAAATAACCGTTTTAGAAAGCAATTTGATTCAGAACCGTATTGTGGCTTCTCAAGTCCTTGGGGTTGTCACACCCAGCACTGGGAGTAGATAAGAAACAATGTCAGGAAAACCTTTTCCATAGATGATAAACAGTTAAAATACTCCTTTAAATATGTTTTTTTAAAAATTAAAATGAAAACTGCTACCCAGGTCACACAAGCTACTTTACAGTGGCCCGAATGATGAAGTCCTTTTTTTGCAATCAAATCACAACTGACTTCTGGTGACCCCATGGTGTTTTCAAGGCAAGAGACATTTAGAGATGGCCTGCATTGCCTGCCTCTTCATTGTGACCCTGGTATTCCTTGGTGGTCTCCCATCCAAAGACTAACCAGGGCTGACCCTTCTTAGTTTTCAAAATCTGATGAGATTGGGCTAGCCTGGGCTATCCAGGTCAGGGTGATGAAGTGCTTAAATAAAAATATAGATTATTTGACATTTGAAATAAGTATGATGGACTTACCAAGATCATTAAGATTGCTTAGTTTTGAGGCAAACACACCACCACATTACATTGGGGATTTCTTCCCAATTCAGAACAGAAACTATTTCAAGCATAGCAGCTGTCCAGAGAGGTCTGGCTGCTTGTGTTGGCTTGTTTGCCTTATGTGTACTCCAAGGTCATGGGCAGGTCATCTATCAGTTAAAATCCAGGACATTGTGGACATACCTGTTGTGTTAACTTTTACAGCAGTGAAGTCAGTAGTCAAATCTTTCTAGCTTGTGGATAGCAGCACATGGGTCTGAAGGTCATGGGCAAGTTATTTAGTTGGAAAGCATCTGAAGCAACATTTCTAGTGTACATGCTATGTTTGCACCTGTGCAGTCAGCCTGCAGAGTGTTGCTGACAGAATGCAAGGTCTTCCCTAACAGAGGAGCTACAATTCCCAGGAGGCAATGCAAGGACTCCAGTATATAAATTATTTGTTAGATTCTGGTGGGTAGTCTAGTCATGTTGGCCTGAAGCAGCAGAACAAAGTTTCAGTCCAGGGGCATCTTTAAGACCAACAAAGTTTTTATTTGAGGTATAAGCTTTTGTGTGCAAGGACACTTCTCCAGATGCAGTGAAACAGAATTTCCTCAATCGTTACATATGTGAAGAGATATTTAATGGCGGCCCCGGTCACACTGGGGGAAAAGGTGCGGCTGAAGTGCGGCTTTTTTGAGCTGCATCAAACGAGAAGCACAGCGGCGGGATCAGACAGATCCCCCGGCATGATCAGATGCCGGGGGAGGCCACAGATCGGTGAGCGAGGCGAGCCCACTGCGCATGTGTGTACATGCACAGTTTGGCAGGGGGCCTCGCATGCTGCCGGAGACGGGCGTGCTGGCGATCACACGGCTGCACCTGCTGCGGCTTCTCTGGTAAGTAGTAGTGTTTTGTAGGGGGGTTTTTGATCCGCATCTTCGGCTGGAAGAGACAGATCGGGGACGGGTGCGCGCCGCTTCCCAGATGTTGTGGTGTGATCGCGCCCGCTTGATGCACCCCCGATCCATCCCTCTCACGGATCAAAGCCTCCCATGTGACCGGGGCCGGAAACCTGAAAGCAACAGTTGAAGTTTAGTACTTTCATTTATTCATTTCATTGATTTACTTCATTTGCACCCCGCCTTTCTCTTCAGTGGGGCCTGAAAGCATCGTTCTGTCCCCAGCAAGCTTCCATGGCAGACTGGGGATTTGAATCCAGGTTTCCCAGATCCTAGCATGAGACACTCTAACCATTACACCTCACTGGCTTTCTTCCCGATTAGTCCCCTGGTTCCATCATCTACAGCCTGTGCCTGCCGCATATATATGAAAAGATCAAGGAGCTGATCATTAAGACAGACTACAGATTATATCAATATGACTGTTAGCACCATCTTCAAGCAATATTATCAATATAGATCTTGCTAGCACTTTATGATAGTGAATTGTTTTAGAAGGTTTTATGAATGTTATAACTGTTATTTATATGTCTTTATTTTTTATGTAAGCCTTCCTGAGCCTGCTTTGGTGGGGATAGCGGGGTATAAATTGAACAAAGAACTTAATTAATTAATTAATTAATTACATACCTCGCAATAGATAAGGAACGACAATTTGAGAATTCCTTTGCACACACATAAACATATTCCTGTCATTTCCACATTGGTTTAGAAACATTTTAAAACTTCCGCCTCTGCAGTTCAGCTTTTCACTCTACATATTTAAACCTGAACATCTAAGCCCAGGGGTCATTTCCTGCAGGAGCGCACAGGAGCGGAGCTCTGGCAGTAAGGAGCCCAGGGGGCGGGCACATGCAACAAGCCCCACCCCCTGCTCCCAGCAGCCCTCAGTCAGAGCGAGAAGCAGCCAGGTAAGCTGCAGAGCCCCCCCGGTCCAAAACAGTCCAGTGGCACCTTTAAGACCAAGTTTTATTCAGGTACAAGCTCTCCCTCCTCTGCGAGGACAGATCTGCATGTCTCCCCCCCCCAATAGCTAGCAGTCCAAAACAGCCCAGTGGAGCCTGAGTGGTGGGTGTTGCCTTCTGACACACTTCCGGTGATGTCAGGGGGTGTGGTGTATGCAAATAAGTTATGCGAATGAGTTATGCTAATGAGCTCCTGCACCTCTTTTTCTACGAAATGACCCCTGTCTAAGCCTATAGGCAGCTCACTTCTTCAGTAGTGAAAGTGGCTACAGTGAAAAAATTGAAAAGAACATCCACCTCGGTGTAAGCATTGAAATGTGACCATAGAGGACAAATGCAGCACATGAAGTCTTTCAAGTGTAATCCTCAGGTAAGATAAGAAAATGCAGTGATCTGCAAAGAGGAAGTATCTGAATGATGGTCCTTTTGGTACAATGGTTGTGCTAAATGAAACCTTTGAATGAGGAAGAACTGTGAGGCAGCAGCTGTTCCTATAAGATTCCAAAAGCCCCTGATTAAACTGCTTTCGTCTTATCTGGATGAGCTGACTTTAGTGATGCTATCAAAGAAAATTCATGGCTCTGTTTCACCATATACATGACTTCCAACAATTCACAAGTATCAACTGCAGACTTTCAAGCAACATACAGCTGTATTTTAATACTTTCTTAATGCAGTCGAGCATCATGAAGAAATGACCTCTCAATCTATGAAATAACGTTTTAACTAATCCAAATGGTGTTGACACTGCTGCTAATCAACACACAAGGCTTCTCACGCACAGTTAGTGTGTGAAATACAACAGTTAGTGCCTGTTGTATTTGATATGGGACAGTCGCATATAAACTAAGGTTATATCCTTGATTTTCATTATAAGTTTATGTCAGGAAGCTACAGTGTTCCCATGGTACCATAAAGGGGCTAGTTTAATGTTCTTCTGAGAGCTAGAACTAAAAAATCAACTTGCATTAATTCTTGGCTTCACAGCTTTTTTGTATATAAAAAAACTCACTAATTTTAATGGGATTTAATTTTAGCCACACAAAAAATGTGAAATTGTTTTCTTTGAATATCAAGAGTATTCTATACCAAAAAGTATGCCTAACATAGAGAGACTTCATGTATGATATTTATTTATGTGGGTATACAGGGGAAGAAAAAGAAAGGCTATTGGGTATGATACATGAAAAATTGTCTATCGTGACACTGGTTCACTAGCTTGCACACTATGTCATTCTCAAAGTGACCATCCAGCAAAAATAATCACTAACAAGAGGCTTAGCACAGATGTGCATGTATGAACATGTTTTATTATACTCCCCCCCCCAAGTGCTGCTTGACACAAAATGGTGTAACAATTTGGCAGAATTGTGACCAGTGACTAGATGACAAACATTCCTCGAAGGAGTTTTCTGATATAGTGCTAGAATTTTAAACCCATGATTTTGTTCTGTAGAAATGACCTGTGAATTGCAGAGGGCACTAACTGTACAGAGATGGCCTGCTGGTGGCTCAGATAAATTTTAATGGAAGTTTCAAGGAAGTGACCTTTCCATACTGAAGGGGCTGTGAAGATCAGTGTCTTTGTGTGTGAAGAAACAACAAGAGCTTCAACTTCTGATTAAATCAAAGCTAACCAGGACACACTGATCAATTAAAGGTCTTCAGTGTCTAAAAACAAAATGAGGCCCCAGTCACATGAGCGAGATAATCTGGGGGGGGGGGAAGTGAGGCTTTTTGCTCCGGAGCAAAATGAAGTGCAGTATCACGATCCAACGTTCTCCCAAGGCTCTGTGCTCAGGCCATCAGCCGCTGATCACATGGTGATGGCGAAGCATGGCAACGAAGCAGTACCGTGTACGGAGGCTTACAAGAAAACATCCGGTGGGATGCGGACGGGCGCCGGATGCAACAGGATACCAGCGCTTCTGCGATCAGACGCCTGCCCGCACCCCACATTTTCTGGATAATACTACACTTTCCCAGCTACGTTTTAACTCCGCATCTTCGGCCAGACACTACGTGTTGGAGACGGGCACGCAACGCTTTCCAGATGTTGCCATATGATCGCGCCCTTTTAATCCGCCCGGCAGTCGTGCCTCTCAAGTGGCAAATTCTCCATGTGACTGGGACCTGAGTTGATTTCTCAAGAAGAAAAAGAGAAGAATGGCATGGAGACTCTTATTCTGGGTGCGAAGGAGAGACTCACTTTGTAATAATAGTATCCACTCGCATAGGAAAGATCATATTAAGCTCCATTAATTTTCAAAGGAGAGATTAAAGTTCTTTCTCTTAATTGTCATAATGGGATGGATCTGGATGTGCTGCTACTAGCTCAACCAGAATTTGCCACTAGCCCAACTGCAAATGAGTCAGGCAATACCAAAAGTAACGATGTTGCATGTCCTATGGCCCAACATGGTGACAGTAAAAGAAACTGTACCTTTGCAAAGTCAGACAAACCACAAGAAACTCCTGATTGCAGGGAAACAGAACAAGCACTGGGCTGGCCAGACAGGGCTTTGCTACCCTGTCCAAAGTAACCAGAAAGATTTTTCTCGACCCATTTCCTGGTATCCTATAAAATCCCAGATACCATCTGGAGATCTGAATATATCTGGAAAATAGAGATAAGGTATTTTCCAGATATAAATTAAAATTGGATATATCCAAATGCTCATCCCTAAAGCTTACCCCTGAGAAAGAGTGGAGCTTGAGCACTAGAAGAGTCAATAACTCAGGGCAAGACTGGGATTCGTAGAGGCTAGACTTGTGACAGAGGGAAACCAAAATGTTACAGGATAATTCTACTCCATTCACACCTCTAGAAAATTGAAAGCATTTTTTCCAAACACTTCACACAGAGGAATGCATTTAAATGGTTTTGAACAAGAAGAGTTGGCCTTCATACTCTGCTTTTTACTACCCAAAGGAGTTTCAGAGCGGCTTACAATCTCCTTCCCTTCCTCTACCCACAACAGACACCCTGTGACGTAGGTGGGGCTGAGAGAGCTCTGAGAGAACAGCTCTGAAAGAACTGTGACTGACCCAAGGTCACCCAGCTGGCTGCATGTGGGGAATGGGGAATCAAACCTGGTTCTCCAGATTAGAGTCCACTGCTCTTACGTCATAACCAGACAGCTCAAAAATAGATGTTAAAAACCAAGTGTAAAATAATTGCCATATTCACAGAGAACAATAACCCAAATTCACTTTCTTTTTGCAGGGGGACAGCCTAGGGAGGAACAAGGCAGCTCATTGAGCATTAAAGAGGCACCCCCAAGCATAGGTTTGTGCATCACTAATGCGCTAAATCTCACTTCTGCTGCAAGCTCCCTCAGCTTTAGGCAAGCTGATCTCAGTACCCACGGCACAGCTGTCAAAGACAGTAATAATGTAGCTAACTTCACTGTTACAACTAACTTCATAGGACAAGCTATGTCAAATGCTTTGATTGCTGAAAGTCTTCTGTCTTACTGTATGAGATAGGCAGAGGTCCTGCCAGTGAGCACCAAGTAAATACATTGCCACATTTGTCAAGGAGCCACATATTTTCTCAGTCTTGGAAAAGAGGTTTTAATCATTTGACATTCATTTTCATTTGAAGCTCATTTGTATGCATTGATGTAGCTGAAAACATCCAAGGGTGGTTGTTCCCCTTCTCCAGGGTTGATGTCAAGGCAGGGGTCGTTGTGCGTTGCAGTTCAAAATCTTGTAGTATTTAAGTGGATAATGAGTGGATGTGGCTCTCATGTATAGCCAGCCTATCAATTGCCAGGAATATGTTAATTGAAAAATAAAGCCGGTGGCACAAAGATTTCATCTTCTCCAAGAGTTCTGTTAATACATAAATCAGATGCTGCCTTCCAGCAGCATTAAGCATCCACTTGAAGTGATTTCCAAACTGCCAGGGGAACTACGACACAGGAGGATTAAGCGGGCTATCATTTCCCATCAATCTAAATGTTAACATCTGGGATCACAGCATGTCATTTTATTAGGAGAGTGGAGATTGCTGCATAATAAATTAATTTAATAGAGCACAGAGGATAATTGTGCAAGTCTCTCATTTATTTGACATCGGCAAATCCCGATGACTGTTGCTTTGTGAGGGATCCTGTTTGCTTCTGATCACTGTTGGTGTTTTCTGCCCCCAGATTTGGAAACCAGAGGCACACACACACACACAAAAAAACAGTTTCTTGAAATGTTGCCTAGTAGACCTCCCTGGGACATTTTGCATTTTTGTGAGACCCTCACCCCAAACAGAAAGACCTCTGGTAAAACCTCTTTTGTCCATCCCCTTCCATGCCTGAGAATCTAGAGGGTTTGTTTCCAAGTTGTTCTGGTGGAAGCAAAAACTTCCCCAAGAGTGGTAGTTTGGGTAGAAATCTGGAGTTGCCACTGCTGAGTTGAAAGTTCCCACTAGGATAGAATATCCAGAGAATCCCAAGAAAAGCAAAGAAACTTTTGCAAGGGCTGAAACAGGTTGTTGTGCAGACCAGAAGAATGGACGTGAGCACGATGTTGCAAGAATCCAGCATCTCATTTGCAAGAATCTAGCATCTCATTTGGTCACTGCATGAAAGGTTAGCATGTCAGTGTAATGCACTTGGGCATGTCAGTGTAATGCACTTGGGCCTGCTAATTAAGTACATAGAGACAAGGTGACCCAGGTAAAATGAGGTGGAAGGCATGTACAGGTAAACCAAGCTCTTCTTGCTCACTTGGCATTACTTTTCACTTGGCTCTAAGAAGAAGCAAATTTCTCTGGGGAGTCTGCACATCCTTATTAGCATTACAGCTAAATTGGCTTCATTCCATTGCTACAGCTGTGAATTGAGGCTACTTGGTAATCATGAAATCATCTGCACAGCTGTTAGTCTCTATTCTATGGCATTTATACCAGACAAATATTTCTGACTGCTTTTCAGGTGGTGGGGTATACCATGGCCAAAGACTGATCACATTTCCTCAGTGTGTATCAAGGAAGGCTTAAATGAACAAGCTAGTAAGTTAAACAACCTGTTTGACAATACAGTTCTTTCCTTGGAGGCAGAGCCTGGCAGTAATAATATCGATACACTATCCTTTCTTTATAACATGAATAGGATCAATTGTATTTTCTTGTGAATCTTTTTAGCTCTTGTCAGGATAGTTTCAAGATGCATTCTTAAATATCCATGATCAAAACACTTAAATCCATAAATAAAACATTTTTTTTAATTTTGAAACATGTTACTTGAGCTGATGATAGAAAAAAGCAATTTTAAAGATAATAAATATCCATGTGGCTGAAATTTAAAAAAAGAATTTAACCACACAGAAACTTATATATTGATTACATTTATTTCTACTTTTATTTATTGCACATACTTCTGTATTTTCTCCTCCTGTTCTTATTAAGTGCTAATAATGTAATATAACTAGGAACAGTTTTAACTAATAATTAGTACCTAGGACTAATAACTAAAACAGTTTTAATTTGTCTCCTGAAATAATAACTTTTTTGACCAATTTGCATTCAGGACTAAAATTATAGATTGGATTTGTTTATACATTACTGAGTCTCGGCTGCATGTAGAGTTGAACTTGTCCTATCTGTAAAGGAATGGACTTTGAGTATAGGGTATACCCTTCTGTTGGGTCTCTTTTCCTATAGCCCTTTGCTTCTGTTTCCCCTATATTCTCCTCTGTAGAGAACAACAGCATGGTTTCCAATGTGCTTGTCCTATACGTACTTTAGAGAGATACTTATCTCTTGCATGCAACCCTTTTCCTTCAGACATTTCACAATTAGATAATCTGTTTCTGTTATGACTGATTCCAACTGCTTTATGACTATAATATGCTCATAAAGCAGTTCTTTTAGAGAGCTTTGCTAATCCTGAGCATTGATATGTCAGGATGTGACAGCTTTATTCTGCAGAGCTGCATGGAAAGTTGGACTCCATTTTTACACACACACCCAGACCCAAGTTCGGAAATATCAATTTTACGGCAAGAGAAAAAGAACAAAGAGATGCCATTGTTTTCAATGAGCCAGACAGTAATTTGTTCAGCATTTGATATATGATGATCTTGCTCAATATGAAAGAGCTTCCAGAACACCCCTACTAGCTGTGATTTGATTTTTAAATCTTTTTTTTTCAAGCTAAAGAAAAAATATTATTTTCAGCTGTTGTAAAATAATTGTTGGTATTTCAACTCAAATGAACACATCAAAAAGTTGAGGAGAAAAGGAGGAAGAGAATGAAGACCCCGTATATTTTCTTCCAACAAATGCTAAAGTTGATAAGTTTAGTTTAGTCTTTAATGCAGCTGAAAGTTCCTTTGTCAGTAGTTCATGAAGGGACACTCCATCATGAGAATATACCCAGTTTTCCCCATAGGGTTGCCAGGTCCCTCGGCTTGCCGGTGGGGGGATTTGGGGGGGATGTTCCGTGTGCATCGTGTGATGTCCCCAATGCAATTACATCTTGTGGATGTGACATGTTGTGGACGTCACACAGCAATGCTCTACAATTTTGGGCAAAACTCTATGGGTTTTTTGGCCTAAAGCCATAGAGTTTTGCCCAAAAAGCATAGCATCACTGTGCAACATCCCTGTTTGGGAGCAGGTCTTCCTCCACCAGCCAGCTGGTTGGCGGTGGGCAGAAGTCAAAAAAATTGGGGGACCCCCGCTCAGCCTGGGGGCCTGGCAACCCTATTTCCCCAGTCCAGTTATAACATTTGGGGGCACTGGTTGGAGAGGACAGCCATATCTGTTTGTTTGGAGTCTGTTTGTTGATCACACACATTTCCATGTTTCCACCTAATTTAAATGTTAGCATTCCTCAAAGGAGACAACATAATCTTCAGGAATAAGAAGCTTGTCTGCCAAATCCTCAAAGAAATCCATTAATGATGCCAGTGTTTCTTCAGAACGTTTTTCATAGGTAGTTACATCTAGTGAGCTCTGGTCATTGACCATCCCTATGCCTCTTAATGCGGGGGGGGGGGAAGCGTGGCTGTTTGCCCCGGAGCAAAATAACGTGTGGCTGCGCGAACAGACATTAACCATTATTAAGGAAAGAATTAGTAGGCACATAGATGAACAAAACCTATTGAGGCAGACTCAACATGGGTTCTGTAAGGGAAGATCTTGTCTCACTAACCTGTTAATGTTCTTTGAGGGGGTGAACAAACATGTGGACAAGGGGGATCCAATAGATATTGTTTACCTTGACTTCCAGAAAGCTTTTGATAAAGTTCCTCATCAAAGGCTCCTAAGTAAGCTCAAAAATCATGGGATAAAAGGACAAGTCCTTTTATGGATCAAAAACTGGCTAATTAATAGAAAACAGAGAGTGAGTATAAATGGGCAGTTCTCTCAGTGGAGGGGGGTAAGCAGTGGGGTACCGCAGGGATCAGTACTTGGTCCACTGCTTTTTAACTTGTTCATTAATGATTTGGAGATGGGAGTAAGCAGTGAAGTGGCTAAATTTGCAGATGATACAAAGTTGTTCAGGGTGGTGAAAACCAGTGAGGATTGTGAGGCACTCCAAAGGGATCTGTCAAAGATGGGCAAGTGGGCGTCAACATGGCAAATGGGGTTCAATGTGGCCAACTGCAAGGTGATGCACATTGGAGCCAAAAATCCTAAATATAAATACACATTGATGGGGTCTGAACTGGCAGAGACTGATCAAGAGAGAGATCTTGGAGTTGTAGTAGATAACTCACTGAAAATGTCGAGACAGTGTGTGACTGCAATAAAGAAGGCAAATGCTATGCTGGGGATTATTAGGAAGGGTATTGAAAACAGATCAGCCAATATAATAATGCCCCTATATAAATCAATGGTGAGACCTCATTTGGAATACTGTGTGCAGTTCTGGTCACCACACCTTAAAAAGGATATTATAGCTTTGGAAAAAGTGCAGAAAAGGGCAACTCGAATGATAAAAGGGTTGGAACACTTTCCCTATGAGGAAAGGTTAAGGCGCTTAGGGCTCTTTAGCTTGGAGAAACGACGACTGAGGGGTGACATGATTGAGGTTTATAAGATTATGCATGGGAAAGAGCAGGTAGAGAAAGAGGTACTTTTCTCCCTTTCTCACAATACAAGAACCCGTGGGCACTCCATGAAATTGCTGAGCGGTCGGGTTAGAACGGATAAAAGGAAGTACTTCTTCACCCAAAGAGTGATTAACACATGGAATTCACTGCCACAGGAAGTGGTGGGTGCTACAAGCATGGACGGCTTCAAAAGGGAATTAGATAAGCATATGGAGCAGAGGTCCATCAGTGGCTATTAGCCACAAGGTATAGCTAGGGGCTCTGGGGCAAGTGATGCTCTGTCTTCTTGGTGCTTGGGGGGGGGGTCAACAGTGGGAGGGCTTCTAATGTCCTGGCCCCACTGCTGGACCTCCTGATGGCACTGGTATTTCTGGCCACTGTGGGATACAGAGTGTTGGACTGGATGGGCCTTTGGCCTGATCCAACATTGGCATCTCTTATGTTCTTATGTTCTTATGAATAAACCTTAGTAAAATGGTCTATTTATTTCTTCCATTTGCTGTAGGTTTACATCTTTGAAATGAACATTATCGAAGCAAAAATGACTTACGCAGGTGGTTACAGGTGTGAAGTGTCTACTAAAGACAAGTTTGATTGCTGTAATTTCAACCTCATTGTCAATGGTAAGGTGTCTTGGGCAGGTGTCTTGTATAGCTAGAGCAGCTGCACTCTTCCTTCACTGCATGTTGCGCACTTTTCTTTATACTAGCTGACAAAGCTACATATTAATACAAGGGAAAACGTTAACTGATGAGATTCAAGGATTATTACATCTATCTACTGAATCTTTGTTCCACCCTTCCTCCAAGGAATTCAGAGAGGCATATATGGTGTGTCCCCCTTTTACTCTCATAACAGCCCTGTGAGGTAGTTTACATCAACTCTAAATGTTTACCTAGAACTCTGAATCAGGGTAATTTTATAAAGTTTGTGTAAAAGTGTTTCCACCATTCCTTTGCTCATACTTCTTAATTTAAGCTTGACCTCTCTAGAAGCTGAAATCTTGAGCTGTCTAAACAGATTGGTAGAGACTGGGACAATAGGCAAGCCTGTGTTTCTGGCAGCCATATTTCTACAAGCAGAACCTGGCTCAGGGGTCACTAGGCCAGCAAAGGTTGGCACAGTATACTTGTAAGGAAATGGCCAGTGATACCTCCTGTTTTGAGTGCCTTCCCCCTGAGAGAGACGGTACCAGTAAGAAATTGAAGTTACTTAAGTTATTTTCACCTGTCTGCAATGCAGTTTATGCAGTCTTCAGCTGTGAACACTGCAAATCTCTGCTGTTCAAGTGACTTTAACATCTGTTATCATAGAGTAAATTAGAAAGGATTGGCATTTGAGATTAAAATAAATAAGCCTTTCTTTTACCTCCCAAAAATTCATCTCAAGATCTCAGTGCTCACTTAACCGGGAAGTAAGCACCATTGAATATACTGGGACCTACTTTTGAGTAGACATGATTAGGATTGCACTTCATGTAATTAAGAACCAAGTTGGATTTCTAATTCAGCTTTCAGATAAAATGTAGGTCTTCTGTTTGGTTGAGTGGTTTGCAGTCTCTCTCTTCATTTCACTTTGCTGTTGAATCTTCACTTTCCAAAAGAACAGTCAAAGTATAAACCATGAAAATGTCAGCAGGCAGAGGGGGAGAGTGTACTGAATGTGTACTGATTGAAGCTCTTTTCATTGCTTTATTCTGCTTTTTCTGTTTTGTGCCACCACAGAGGCACCTGCAGTGGGAGACATGGATATCCGCTCAACATTCAGGCGGGGGTGAGTATAAACACAAGTGGCTTAACTGTCCAGAGTATGAGAGAGAGAGACTTTTACAAATGCCGTTGCTAGACCACATACTAAATGTATTCTCAGAGGCCACTCTGTTTTTCAGAAGCACAGCAGAGGTTGGTTCTGCTGCCAGGTTTTGGGGATATTTGCTTGCAAGAAGAGGTTGCATGTGTCTACTAATGCACACAATGATACTCATTAGGCTTACCAAGTGGCGGCGGGGGATCTGCATGTCTTTTCAGGATCCCTACCGCAGGTACGGCGATACGCGTTGCACCCGCCGTCGCCACTTCCCCCGGCACGGCTCTGCGTCTAGATTGATCCAGTTCTTTCCTCGGCTGCTGGCGCGGCGTCCCTTCCAGGCTCCCGATCTTCCTCTCTCCGGCAACCACGGCAGCTCCACACCGGCTTCTGCAGCATTAGCTCGTAGCACCACAGGGCTTGCCCACTCTGGGCTAGGAAATTCCTGAAGATTTGAGGATGGAGCCTGGGAAGGGCAGAGTTTGGTGAGTTTGCAGTTGTAAATGTGATGCCATAGATTTCTCCCTCCAAAGCTGCCATATCTTGCTGCAGAACTGACCTCTGTAGTCTGGAGATGGGTTGTAATTCTGGGAGAACTCCAGAACCCACATATACATTGGTATCCCTACCACTCAGCCAGGCTTCCTCCTTGGTTATTTTAACTTCTCAGGGCACTTCTGTCCTGATGCCAGGTTGCCCCACATACTTCATCATTGGCTTCGAATTAGAAGTAATTTAGGACTGATAAAGAGCCATCATATATAACTCTCCTGCATGTGATAGAATATTTCCTCTCTCTCTCTCTGCAGGGCAGCTTGTCATGGATCAGCATCCAGATTCCTCCACATCAGATGAGCCAAAGACTTGGAGGAGGAGACAGAACTGGGCACCTAAGACCACACAGAAGGAGGCAGATGGAACACCTCTAGGAACCTCCTCTGATGTGCAGGAGGAGCCCCAAGAGTCTGAATCAGCCTGTTCACCCTGGGGAACGAATCCTGAGCCCCCCACCCCAGAGGTCTTTCCGCAACCAACCCCTCAAGCCTCTCCAAGCCCTGAATCAGCTCAGCCACACCACAACACTTGCTGCCGTAACCAGGACCAGTGCATTTAAATACTGGTCGCCCACTCCTGGAAGGGAGGGGCCTGTATTGCCACCAACTTGCAGTAGTAATTAAGGCCTCAGTTCACCCACAACTTTTGCTGGAACAACATATTTTATTTTTCTTGCCATCAAGTCACAGCCAACGTATGGCAACCCAGTAGCATTTTCAAGGCAAGAGACATTCAGAGGTGGGTTGTGAATACCTGCTTCTGTGTAGTGACCCTGCTATTCCTTGGTCTCCCATCCAGATACTGATCAGACTTGTTCAGCATACAAGATCTGATGAGATCAGGCTAGCCTGGGCTGTCCATATCAGGGTGGAACAACATCTAGAATACACTATAGGGACCAGCTCAGGGTTGCCAACCTCCAGGTGGGGCCCAGAGATCTTCTGGAATTAGCGTTGCTCTCCATGTGACAGAAATCATGGCTACTCTGGAGGGTGGACTCTATGGCACTGAATCCCACTGATGTCCCATCCCTCTTCAAACCCCTCCATTCCCAGGCTGTAACCCCAGCTCCCGGGTTGCCAGGTCTCCTCTGGCCATCGGTGGGGGATTGGGCAGTAGGATTGTCAGATCCAGGTTGGAAAACTCCTGGAGATTTGGAGGTGAACCCTGGGGAGGACAGGGACTCCAGTGGGATACAATGCCATAGAGTCCACCTTCCAAAGCAGCCATATTTTTCCCCCAGGGGAACTGATCTCTGGAGTGTGGAGATGAGGTGTAATTCCGGGGAATCCCCAGGTCCCACCTGAAGGCTGGCATCCCTAACCCCCCCTAATACAGGTACTTCCCAACCCAGAGTTGACAACCTTATTCCAGCTCTTGCCATCATGACCCCCTGATCTCAGCCTCAAGCAGGACACAACTTCATTTTAACGATGAATGGGCCACTTTGTTCATACATCATTGTCAAAATGTGGTATCAGATAGTCATAGCTGTTGCTCATGATTAGCAAGACAGCTGACAAGACAGCTGGTTCCTTTCCCTGTAGCAGCCACAGTCAGAGAAACTCCAAAAAAATATGGCACCTGGGTGGGGCCTGCTGGGGAGGAGAACCTAGTGGGTTTTTTTTGGGGGGGGAGGCTAGTCGAGTGTGCATGAGGAGGCTAGGGGGGTAACCTAACAAAAAGGACAGATACTCACTTGAGAAAACCGGGGGGTGGGGGGTGGTAGAAACTGGTATTCAGATGCTGGGGAGAAAGCCACGGAAGGGAGCACAAGGCAGCCGGCTGCACATGTGTGCGCATGCGCAGTTTGGCTGGGAGCCTCGAATGCTCCTGAAGACAGGCATGCCGGCGATCCCACGGCCGCGCTTGCTGCGCCATTTCAGGTAAGTCCTCCTCTTTTGCTGGTTCTTTTTTTCAGCGCATTTTCGGCCTGAAGGGCCAGATCGGGGACGGTGCGCGCCACTTCTCAGATGTTGCAGTGGGCTCGCGCCTGTTTGCTGCGCCCCTGATCCGTCCCTCTTCTGGCCCAAAACCTCCCATGTGACCGAGGCTCCAGTTCCCTTCAGCTATTAATGGCACTATTTGGGAAGCACCCATACCACAACTGTTCCACCTTCATTCAAGAATATTAACCAGGTCTTAAACTCTCATAAAACTTCAGCATAACAGCCAGCCCATCTTACATCCACTTAACTAGTCTTTCATCTCTTCCCAGATTGTGTGAATATTTGCCATTGGACCAAGAAGCCTGCTTAGCATTTTATCGCCACTGATTTGCAATGTTGGCAGTGCAAGAATAAATTCTGTTCTTACAGTATGGGGAAGCTTTTCTCTTGTTTGATATTTTCTGACAGAAATGTTCATTTCATAATGAAATGATGGAGCAATAAATAGGCCTCGCCAACAGTGGAAACAAAAAATGTAAATGAAAGCATAAAGACTTGCATGAATAATGCTGTTGTAGCAGATGCTCTTAGAACACCTGATGCTACCAATGAGGGACCATGCTGGAACAATAGTCTCACATGAGAGGCGGCAATATGTCTGCACTGAAAGCCTATAAAAGGTGTGACGGTGTTACAGAAAAACTCCATACAAAGAGCAGGGTTATGGGCTGTCTTTTTGTCACACACCATCTAGTCATTCAGTATTGATTTACAATATCATACTTTATCCTGTTCTTCCTCCTAGTGGTACCTTGCATCCAGGCACAGGTCAGGGCACATCTGCTTGAACTTGCTAGTTTCAGAGGTGAATTTGATATCATGCGTTTCCAAACAGTTGTCTCAGTCTCTTTTCAATACAAGTCCATTGGCTACTTTATGGGTGAGTTGGGATTTCTCATCCCTTTAGTTTCAAGCCCTAAATTCCTGTTTCAGTTTTGTTTCTCCCATGTGTGAATTGAACCTGTTATAGTTTATTTCTATGCCATCTTCTGTGTCCTTGCACTGATTCCCCCTCCAAAAAGGCACTCATTATTCATCATCATTGGTATCAAAGGGTCTTTTTGCAAGCCGAGCATGAGACCCACAATCACCCCTCTCCCTCCCTTCTGCTAGATTTAAAGGGCCCTCCAGCTGGTTGGCACACCTTGTTGTCCCAACCAATCAGCTGAAGCTGTTTAAATTGGGCAGGAGGGGAGGCCGGGTGGGTGGTCACTCTTGGGAGAGGGGCTTCCCCTGCCAGCCAGCTGGCCGGAGGCGGACTGAGGCCCCCACAAGCAGGGGAGCCCCTGCCCGTACCTGGGGGCTGGCAACCCTAATTGCTGTAGACTGGGGCACAAGTCTTGTTCATTAGATACAAATAACAAATAAAATGGCACCAGGTGGCATGCTTCACAGGAACACAGATCCATCTCAATGCCAGTCATGCAGGTATCAAGACACAGCTTGGAGATCTAGCTTCTGACTTCTCTGGTGTGTGTGTGTTTTTCAGGGGATCTTCGAGTATTTATACACAAATCTAGCTATTCATGTCTAAAGTGGTGAGGAAGAGTATGTTTTTTTAACAAAAAAATGGAGCATGTGGATAAGGGGAACTAAACCCAGATTCCACCCACACTGTGCTTGAATGCGCTTTGATACTTTCAGCATTTTTCTCAGAGTCCAGCTCATTTCTTGTATGAGAGCCAGGCTGAGTAAAAAAATTGCTTTAAAGAATTGAATGCACTGAGGTAAAGCATGGGAAGGAGTCAGGAGTAGTTCCCCTCACTGCTTATGGGGGGGGGGGGAAATGAAGTATTGCTTGTATCATTTATCCAGTTTTATCCTTACAGTAAGAGAGAGTGACTGGCCCAAGCATGGCATTGCAGAGTTTGAGCTTTGGTCTTCCCAGTCCAAATCCAAAAGCCCAAGAATTTTACCACACAAGCTGTCACTCTGGTATTTGGTGGCCACAGAGGAGTATGATATATGTAAATCACAAGCTACCAATCTAAAATTAGCATATAGGACTCACTGCTGTTCTTAAGAGATAGTAACAGATGCTCAAGTGTATAAAATACATTTTGAAATTCAGAATGGGGAAAACTCAAAGCTTACCTTACCAAACATAATAATCTGAAGGGGGAAAAAACTTATTTTCAGATCTGTTATTATTGACAATGCAGATAGTCCTGACAAATATTTAAAAGATGTCAGAAGTTTAAAGATTTTTTTAAAAGTATAATATAGCAAGTAATTATTGAAGACAAGTAGTTGACTATTAAATCTGGAAATCAGACCTGCTACACATGCCAAGTATCGTAAAGTACTTTTTCACTAAATATTGGACAATGGAACAGACCACCTTATGATGTCTTGAAACTGGATGCTGAGCTAAGTGTTTGCTTTGATAAACATGCTGAGCTCCGGGATGCTGAAAGCTAGCTCTTCTGCTGAAACGAAAGGGATTCATCATTGAGAATGTGAAGACAGCCAGACCGATTTCACACAAGAGCTGCGCCGCAGTTGCGCCTCCCTTTGCCCTGCTTCTATTGGTCAATTTCCCACTCGAAGCCGCGTGGCCGCGTTTTGACCCGCGGCTTCGTGAATAGTCTAGTTTTAGTCAGTATGGCTGTCTGACATTCTTCTTCTCTGCCACTTATGTAGGGCCAAGAGCATTTTAAACATCCTAAGATAAAATGGACTAAGTAGCTTATATATGAAGAATACAGTCAAAATCATACAGCTTATTAACTTACATTGAAAAAGATAGATGTTTAGGTTGGTTTTTTCCCCAGTTTGTCCTTTAGAAGCACCACATAGCTATTTTGAAGAGGACGTAACCATTTTGTTCAAATACATCAATACCTATCTCATCAAAGAGGGCAAAGATTCATGCTTTGCTATTCCAGAGGACTATACTCGATCCAAACAGCTTAAGTTACAAGAGGATAGATTTTGGTTGAATATTAGGAGATATCCCCTAGTGATAAGAATGGCTGCACCGAATTACTGAAGGGTGGGTGGGAATGATCCCCCTTGGTGGAGGTCTTCAAGAAGATCCTGGACTTTAGGGGAAGGGCTGTGGCTCAGTGGTAGAGCATCTGCATGGCATGACAGAATCCCCAGGATCTCCAGCTAAAAGGATCAGGTACTAGGTGATGTGAAAGACCTCCACCTGGGGCGCTGGAGAACCACTGCCAACCTGAGTAGACAATGCTGACCATGATGGACCACAGGTCTGATTCAGTATAAGGCAGCTTCATGTGTTCATATTTTGGACAGCCAACTGTTGGTATGGGTCTACCTGTAGCTTTCCTGTATTGAGCATGGAGTTGGACTAGATGGGCTAAATTTCTAATAACTTCTAGATGAGTTCTATCAGTGCTGTATGTGCTTATCATTTTACCCACAAAGCCCAATCAGTTTTAGCTTTACTCTCCAAAGGAGCCATAAAGTCTTTTTTTTAAAAAAAATAAATACTCCATGTTTCCTGTGATTGGTAAAGATGAGCTCCTGTATGCAAAGGCTATCTCAGTGGAGGTGGTATTTCCATGTATGTTTTCCTTTGCAAATTTATTTATTTAGGAAAATTTCATATCAACTTCCAGAGTCCAGCTCAAAGTGGCTTCCAAGTAAAAACACCATATAATCATCATACAGTACCAATCCTCCGGTATATATAATTCTATTTTGGTCATGGACTCCCCTGAACATTCCAACACGCTCCAAAATCAGTTCGCTCTCTGATCTGTCATTCAGAGAGTCTCCCTATCCACTGGCTGCTTTGCCTGAGTCATGCCTCCAACATTCTAAACAGTTTGCTGTTCCTCTCCCCCCCACAGCCAGTCAGAACACAGAGGACATTTGCATATGTGGCCTTATTAGCTTTTGCCTCGGAACACAGAGGCCGTTTGCATATGCGGCCTCACTGGCCTTTCCCTCTAACATTCTAAATAGTTTGCTGTAGATGTTCTGAGGTAAAATAAATTTCCCCTTAGTGTCTGTTGGGGGAAACCATGGTTGCAAATCTCCAGGTGAGGGCTAAAGATCACTCAGAATTACAACTGCTTTCCAGATGGCAGAGATCAGTTCCCCTGGAGAAAATGGTGGACTCTGTGTCCTTATATCCTGCTGAGATGGCCCCTGTATGACAGCCAATGTGACGTAGCAGTCAGGGCTTCAGCTATTAAAACTGATGTCCAGATGACCCAGATCAGTTCTCTTGGAGACAATGGCTGCTTTGGGCAGTAGATTCTATGGCATTATACTCTGCTGAGGTCCCTCCCCACCCCAAATCCTGCCCTCCCCAGGCTCTACCCCCTAAATCTACAGGTATTTCCCAACCCAGAGTTGGCAACCATGTAATAAGCTATGAAACTACTTTCCAGACCCTTGGAACCCAGAAAATATGGCACAGGAGGAGGTGCTTTTCTACCTTAGCTGCCACTGCACCCCCCCTTCCCCTCAAAAAATAAGTCCGAGGTGGAGAGAACCATATCTGTTACCGTGAGGCTGTCCTCCCATTCTACCCACTTGGGGCAGCAAAATGACTTGAGACAGCCCTGCCTTATAGCTAAGCAGAAGGAAAGAAACATGGCTTGCCTCCCTCCATTTTTCGGGACACTCATCTGGAGCTTCCTTCTAGATCTCGTTGTATTTATTCCCACAACGGGCATTACTCCTAGTAAATAAATAAAACAGTCTTTCTTTCTTTCTTTCTTTCTTTCTTTCTTTCTTTCTTTCTTTCTTTCTTTCTTTCTTTCTTTCTTTCTTTCTTTCTTTCTCTTGCCTCATTGTTTGCTATCCAAAATTAGCTTCTTCTGAATTACAGTCTCAGCATGGCATGTTTGTTAGCCACTATTGCACAATGCGAGTATGAAGCCATGTAAAATTTAGGGTTGTGATTTTTTTTAAAAAAGTTGGCTTTTGAGCCCAGTAGGGTATTTGTTGTTTTGCAGCATACCTTACTTTTCTTCCCAAGAACTGGGTTGTCATTTCAAAGTTGTATGCAGAAAAGTACTTTGCAAGAATTCAAATACTGTTTGTCTATGTGTACGTATATTTATTGCACAATGTCAATTTCCTGCTAAAAACGCTGCTATTCTACGACTGAATGCACTGTGATTTTACATTGCTAAATACAGAGAAATGCATTTCTCTGTAAGGGCATAAAATTGCTTTAGGCTGACCCAGATGTTTGGTCCACATAGCCCAGTATGGTCTACTCTGTTTGGCTTAGCTCCAGAAAGTTTTGAGCCAAGGCCTTTCCCATTATTCCTATCTGACGTTAGGTAAACTAGGAATGCCAAGAACTGAACAAAGCTATAGGTCCCTAGTGCTATAAAGATGTTGACAAGCCATATGGAGAGGCACAGTCAATCACCTCTATGTTTGACTTTTTCCAATCTTGGTTTAGTACATTTTGCTTGAGGGCAGCATCTGGTAGAGTCCCTGGGTAGTGAAGCCTTCTGGAGGGGTGTGTGTGTAGTGGTTTTGCCATTTTAAAGGAAGCACTTGTGAAAAACTCCTGAATAAACTATCACTGAAAATGAATCGTTAATAATTATAGATCACTTGTAAATATCTTCTCAGTGGGTAGTGGCAGTGGAAACCAAATTTTTCTTTTCTTTTCTTTTCTCTTCTTTTCTTCTTTTCTTAACAAGACAGAATATATAGGTCCATTTCAACTGTTTCCAGCCTGGTTTTTGCATTGAACCTGCCATGGTCATTCTAATGGATGCTCTTCACCAGGAAACAGGCAAAGAGAGTGCAAACCTTTTGAATATCTTGAACCTCTTGGTAGTAGGGGGGAAATGGAGGGGAAGCAGGGCTGCAGTGATGCCATGATGTCTCTTCTGGCATGAATCCAGGGGCGACATCATTGCATCAACCTGACCCTACTGCCTTGCAACAATAAAGCTATTTAAAATAATCTAACAAAAATAAAAGCAGCCATATAAAAATACCAATAAAAGCAACAACATAAAATTAGCTCAAAAGTTCTATCATGAAACTAATCTCTAGTTCAACAGCATTAAAAACACGTAAACAGTAAAACACAGACAAACAATAAAAAGACAACAATGTACCCCTCCTTTAGTTTGGTGTAGTGGTCAAGTGTGCAGACTCTAATCTGGGAGAATCGAGTTTGATTCCCCACTCCTCCACTTGCAGCTGCTGGATGACCTTGGGCAAGCCATAGTCCTAACAAGAGCTATCCTTGAAAGGGCAGTCCTTGAAAGAGCTTTCTCAGTCCCACCTACCTCACAGGGTGTCTGTTGTGGGGAGGGGAAGGGAAAGGAAAGGAGTTTGTAAGCCACTCTGAGACTCTGAGTGAAGGGCAGGGTATAAATCCAATCTCTTCTTCTTCCTTCAACTATCTATAAATTCAGGGGGGGGGACATTTTCATTTGATTTCTAAACCCCATCAGATTTGTTACCTGGTACACAGCTGCATTGGATGGAGTTCCACAACAGAAATAACTGTATCTCTAACAACAGGCCCAAGCGATGCCTCCTGTTGCTTTGACCAAAGGGTCATATGGCCTTTGGAATCAATGGCACAACTGCCTCCTTCCAGCATCTTATGGACTGAGTTCTTGCCAGTTTGGACAGGTTTGCAGTGGCCCACATTTGACAGATGAGAAAGCCAACCCTGCAGTGTAGGGCCACCTTCCCCAAACATAGAGCCATTTTCCTGCTGTTTCTGAGCCATTTTCTGGTCCTCAGCTAGGTCATTTCTGGCGCCCAGAGCACAGCCATGTTTAAATCATCCATGCCTTTCTGCCATTTCTAGAAGCACAGAGGCAGCCTGTCTCTCTGGAAAGAAATATATCTTATTGAGGCCACAAGAGATAGCCAAGAGATTGGTTTATCACCCTTGTTGGTCACTTGTTACAGAAGAATAGGACCCTTCAGAGACCCACCTTAGAAGAACATGCAGTGTCAAAAGTCGAGATAAGACCCCAGAAGGATCTGCCCTGTTCTGTCCTCCCAAAACACCTGCAACATGCAGTGAACACCCAGATCACGCAGATACACGTGTTCATTGTGACGAAGGTAATGTAATGCAGACATGAGGAACCATTAGTTTGACCATCCTATAAAAGGAGATAGTTTAGAACAGCAAGGGGTCAGCCCTTTCCTGGTATAATTGGAGTTGATGCCAGCTTGTATTCAGAAACCCAGACATCGTAGTGTGCTGATTGTATGGGACAGGTATAACAAGTCTCTCTGTGTGTGGAGGTACTGAGCCATTTGTGGGAAGTGGGGCAGATAGCCAACCCCTCCAAGTGCAAAATAGCCCATAAACAAATCCAGTACCTAGGCTTCTGTGTAGGCCAGGGGCAAGTTGGACCTGTAGATAACAAGGTTCAGGCTCTGACCCAACAGAAGCAATCACACACAAAGAAGGTCCTCCAGCATTTCTTAGGGCTGGTGTGTTATTATCAAAAGTTTATTCCTCAGTTTGTGACCATAGCTGCTCCACTTTTAGAACTGATATGGAAACGTAGCCCTCAGACCTCACAGTGGCACCCTGAGGTGGCTCAGGTTTTTAAGAGGCACAGGGGAGCCTTGACCTGAGAACTTGTTCAGTGTATTCCTGACCCCCTGAGTTCCCTTTGTGTTGCAAACCGATGTTTCAGGGGCAGGACTTGGGGGCGGTATGATTGCATGGTCAAAGTGATGAGGAGCATCCAGTGGTTTTTTGGATCCAGAAAGATACCCGCATGATATTCACCTTGGGAAGGTTTTTGATGTTTCAGGGGCAGCACTTGGGGGCAGTAAAGTTTGCAAGGTCAAGGTGATGAGGAGCATCCAGTGTTTTTTTTTTTTGGATCCAGAAAGATACCCGCATGATATTCACCTTGGGAAGGTTTTGCGATCTGCGCTTGGCTGATGGTTTATTGCTGTTGCTGAAAACAGAGATAATCTTAAGTGCTTGAAGGTTACTGCTCTGTACAGGATATTTCCTGAGGAAAATGTTGAAAATAATCTGGAAACAACATTGAATAGGATTTTTCTTATGATTCATTGATTTAGTATATTTGTGAATTGTACACATTTCAAACAGACGTTATTCATTGCACTAAAAAGAACAGAATTTTCCTTATGACTTATTGAAACTGTATTTTGTACATTTGTTAACTGTATGCACGTCAAATAGACATTACTTATTGCATTTACAAATTGTTTGACTGTTGATACTTTGGGGTCTGATGTTCACGGGTGTTTATCATTATTAATCATAGAACACAAGACATTGGTAGTACGGTGCACAGTAGTAAAACTAAGACACTACCTGTGGGGTAATCTGTTTGGCTGGGTGACAGACCATGCCTCCTCCCCCCTTCTGTAGTTGCAATGGATGAAGGACAGTAATCCCAGGCTCAGCCACTGGTACCTGGCACTGGTAACCTTATTATTTCCAACATGAGATAAGGAGAGAGAGACAAGTGAGAGAGAGAGAAGGTGTATCTATGATTCCGTTTCAGATAGATAAGTTTTTTACTGTAACTGTTTTAATTACCCAAGATTAGTATTCCAAACTTTTATCACTTTGTAGTATTATTATTATTATTATTATTATTATTATTATTAATACAAATCGCTGTACTTTGATGGTTTCTGTTTGTTGGCATATGGGCTGACTTGCACTGTTATTTTTTCTTTAAAGCTATTGTTATGCCAATAAAGGTTATTGGAATTATCATTATTTCCAACTGACCCACCAAGTTGGGGGTGCTAATATTAATGCTGATTTTTTTTTTCCCCTGGCAGGTGGAAGGCAAGGAACATGTACCCTTGGTGGAAGTGGCGGTGACCCACTTGGTGGGGAGGAGGGTATGTGGCAGGTCGGAGGTCCAGGGGGTGTTGGAAGCTCAATAGAGAGGCAAGGCCAGTGGAGGCCAGTAGAGGCTCACTAATGGAAAGGTGGGACTCCACCCAATCGGGAAGGTGTGGCTGGGGATGCCAGTAGCTCAAAAAAGATGGCTGATCCATGCAATGGCAGTTAGAGGAGAAGGGATACTGCTGGGACTGAGAGGAGCCAGGCCTTTAGTGGGAACACCTGGAGAAGAGGGGCAGGGCCAGTTACTAGAGATAGCACTTAAGCCCATGGGGCAGAGAAATTGGGAGGGCAGCTCAGGAATGAGGGAACCCAGTATGTGTTTCACATCATAAAAGAAACGCTAATATAAATTTCAGAGTTTTTGCTTTTATAAAGCGAAGTACCAGCACAATTCAAAAATAGCTGCACAGTAATAACCCTAACAGTTAAACCTTTATAAGAACAACAATTTATTATAAAAAATAAGGCATGTATTATTTATAAGCATCACCTCTGTGTTTCGGCTGAAATGAAGTTTATTTGCAAAGCAAACAATAGGCCATTTTCTGGCATATAGATAAGATGGCGCTGCATGCAGGTATGTTTGCAAATGTTTCTCATCTGCCTGAATGCGAGACTTAGAAGCTTTCAGTCAACCTCCTACTTGCATCTGTGAACAAATCCATAAGCAACTGGAGAGTTTTTCTGACTAAACAGATGGTGAATCATGGTATGAGCAGATTGTTGAAGAGGCAGAATGTAGGACGTGGTGCCATTCCCCTTTGAACTTAGAAATTCATGCCATTTTAGGAAAGGCAGGCTCAGAAAACAAGCATTTTGCAACCCAGTCCTATCTTTCTTTACTTAGAAGTAAAAGCCACAGCATCCTAAGAGCCCCTTTCTCCTTCAGAGATGGCTTTTCCTGTTGCCTTCCCCCCCCCCTTCAGCTACAAGAACTAGGGGTTTGCACTGGAAAAAATATAATTTTAAATCTGTATCATAATTTAAGAAAGGCAATGTGTATAGGTTTTAATAATTCTTGGAAATGTTGTCATATTGTGAAGACTCACCAAGTTCCATTTCAGTTTTATTAAGACTGGATCAGATGTCTGCCCTTTGTTTTCTGTGCAGAAAAATGGCACATTTTCCTCAGCAAGCAGGTGTTTTTTTCACCAAATGGTACAAAAATATTAGGGAATCTAGTCTACCCACTTTTCTAAAGACTCCCTAAGTTACAAGTGAATTGGACAAAAGTGTCCAGTTTTAAAGCCCCTTGAATAAGGTGCCCACAGCCACCCTCTCTGCATAGTATAAAGGCGCATGAAAATGGCCACAAGATTTCTGGGAATTTTTTTTAAAACAAACTTAGTAACTGCAAGTAACAGAAGTCCTTCTAGAGTGTGTGTCTAGTGAGGCAATCACCTGCCCCACTCATTGTGTTGTTGAGAAATAGGAATGTTTTTAATTGAGGCAGGCTCATATCACATTGCAGCTGGTTTGTTGGGGCGAGGGACCATATGACCTCTCTTAGTAGATTAGTTTAATTTACCCCAAATCACAAATTTCTTTAAAACACTTCTATGCCTCTGTTCCACCCAATTCAGGGTTCCCATGGTGGCAAACATTAAAACATACAAAAGAAAAGTACAGAAGGACATAACATATAAGTGGACAAAATGTGCTAAAAGGCACCTTGAGCCCAATAATTAAAAATGATAAATATATTAAAATAATATATACAATAGAAAATAACAATGTCAATTTGTACTACTTTCACAGTACACAAACAATAATAGACACATAAAAGGGACATACAGAAATTAACAAATAACAATTGAAAAGTGACTCCAGTATAATATGTTCAAAGGTTTAGAGGGCGAAATACCATGATGGTATGCATTAATTCCGTTTGGAACATTCTTCTTCATTATTTGTTTGTTTGTTTGTTTGTTTGATTTCTAGCCCTCCCTCCCCTGAGCAAGGCTCAGGGCGGGTTACAATTTGATAGAATACAATAATACAATAGCGATACAATAAATTAGAATAATATCAATCATTATTAAAATCTAACTACAATATAATTTATAATATCATATATGGCACCACTTGAAACCAGTATTCCTGAGTCAGCACCATGAATGTACCCTGTACATGGTAACAAAGTAATGCAGGAAGTGGGGAGATGAGTAAACAATATAAGATGGAAAACACACTGGGGGAAGCCAGTATTGCTAGATCTCTGCCGCCTCAAATGTAAGTGGAACATCTCCATTTTGCAGGCCCTGCAAAACTGTATTAAGTCCTGCAGGGCCTGGGTCTCTCTTGGGAGAGTTTTCCACCAGGCCGGCATCAGAGTCAAGAAGGCTCTGGCTTTGGTTGAGGCTAAGCGGACCTCCTTTGGGACAGGCATCACTAGCAGATGTTGGTCCATAGAGTGTAATGCTCTTTGAGGGACATACTGGGAGAGACAGTCCTGAAGATATGTTGGTCCCAAAATGCACAGGGCTTTAAAGGTTAAAAACCAAAACCTTGAACTTGATCTGGTATTCCACTGAGAGCCAGTGCAGCTGGCAGAGCACTGGTTGTATTTGGGCTCTGAATGGTGTCCCTGTAAGGACACGCACTGCTGCATTCTGGACCAGCTGAAGTTTCCGGGTCAGTCTCAAGGGTAGACCTGCACAAGCGCATTGCTGTAATCCAGTCTGGAGGTGACCGCTGCACAGATCACTGTGGCTAGATCGCAGGGAGATAGATAGGGAACCAGTTGCCTGATCTGCCTATGATGGTAAAATGCTGATCTGGCAACAGTTGTGACTTGGGCCTCCATTGTTAATGAGGCACCCAAAATCATGCCCAACTCTTCACTGCTGGCACTGGTGATAACAGCACCCAATCAAGAGATGGGAGTTGCATCCCTAATCCTGTCCCCCCCCCCCGGCCCAGGTACAGGACCTCCATCTTTGCTGGATTCAATTTCAGTTCACTGTGCTTTAACTAACCAGCCACAGCCTCCAAGCCCTTGGCTAGCATATCTGGGGTGATGGCTGGCCAGCCAGCCATCAGCAGGTACAGTTGGGTGTCATCAGCGTACTGGTGACAACCCAGCCCAGAACTCTGCACCCACTGGGCAAGGGGGGTGCATATAGATGCTGAATAACATAGGAGAGAGGATCACCCCTTTTGGGATACTGCATACCAATGGGTAATGCAGTGAAACCCTCTTGCCAAGAGCCACCCTATGTCCCAAGCCATTGTAAGGCTGTCCCACGTACCCCCACATCGCTGATGTACATACTAATTTCTTTTAAAACAAGTTGGCAAAAGTTGTACAAGCAGGTAGTATGTCTTAAACTTTCAAGAATCCTTTCCACACCCTCAGACTGAACAAGTTGAAAGGTATCCCACACAACTGGGTAAGTTGGCACCCTGGGACCATCTGATGCTGTCATTGCTAATGTAGCATCTAAATCAGAACAGATTAAAGCCCTACATGGCCAGGGTCCGGCATACCTGAGGGACTGCCTTTCCCTATACAGGCCTCAAAGAGCACTTTGGTCGGGGTCACAACACCGCCTAGTGACCCCGGTCCCTAAGGAGGCCAGGCTTGTTGCCACAGGGGCCAGGTCCTTTTCGGTGGCGGCTCCTATCTGGTGGAATGAGCTCCCAGAGGAGATCAGGGCCCTGTGAGACCTGTTACAGTTCCGCAGGGCCTGTAAGAAGATGGAGCTCTTCCGCCAGGCTTTCGAATTGGAGCCGCCGCTGCCGCTACCACCAATGGGCGATTGCAGAGCAGTACCGCCAGGTTGGGCTGATTGGCCACCTGAACATCGTGGCCCATGCCACCCCTCTCATTGACCCCAATGTGATGTACAACAGGGAGTGAGCATATTAGTTGCGATGGATCCTGGGAGTTGTCCACTGTGTTTAAACTGTTTTAATTGTATTTTATTGTACTGCGTGCCTTAATTGTTTTTAACTTGTGGTGTTGTATTATACCTCGGTGTTTTGTAAGCCGCCCTGAGCCCGCGTGCAGGGCGGGCGGGGTATAAATAAAATAAAATAAATGTGAGAGGTTTAATCCACAAAGCATTGTGCAAAATAATTCCAGTGCACTACAAAGCAGTCCACCTCCTCCCAATAAGCTCCAAAGGCCTACACTATACAAATGCAATGGTGGCAGAGAGAAAAAAGTTCACTGCTACCATACTGCCATGGAGTAGGCTTTAAAATGTGCCTTGTCAGATTGGTCATTTCTCCACTATTGCTCTAACTATCTCCCTTGCCTTTTCATCACCTCCAGCTTCTCAGTAAACAAAGCAGATGTCTGTTTCTTAGACCTGAGACAGTCTGAAACATTGGCAGCAGGCACCTCGGCAGTGCTTGGCCCTCTCTGGTCCCCCTGTCCTCCTCAGTCTCTTGTCCTGAGGACTTGAAGATAGAGTCATTGGGCTGAATAGAGGGTCATGACACACCCCTAACAATAACTTGGTCCACTAAATAGGTCCAGGTGGGCAGTGGTTCTTCCATTTCAATGTATCTGAAGAAGTGTGCATGCACACAAAAGCGCATACCTTGAATAAAACTTTGTTTGTCGTAATGGTGCCACTGGACTCAAACTTTGTTCTGTTGCTCCAGTAAAGGCACCAAGTTGGACCCATGTTCCTACTGCATGTAGACAGTCAGAGAAACAGCATAAGTGCAGGTATGGTTTAAGTTATGATATACTATGTGCAGGTTTTAAGAAAGCAGCTTCAGAAAAGAGCCATTTCAAGGGCGTGAGTAAGAGAACAGAATGTGCTGAAAACTCCATCCCTGCTCTTGGCTCTTCTGAAGTCTGGGTTACTAACTTCAAGGTGTAATAACTGATTTCCAGATCTGCCATCATAGCCCAGTTGAGCTCCCTCCCCTAATCCCACCCTCCTCAGGCAACATTCCCAAATATTCAGGAAGTTCCCAAGCCAGTGTTCATATCATAGACTGAAGAAACAAGTGAGTACAAGAAAGCACAGCGCTACACTGCTGATGGCTTGTTTAGTGGCATTGTAGCATGGCTGCTTCCTGCATCATCCAATATATGAAACGTGATTATGTGTGTGTAATATATCCAGTTCAGACCGCGTGGCCAGCTTGGGCTCCACGTGGTTCAGCACAAACGCCGAGCTTTGCTCAAAGAGATAATGGACTATGCGGATCCTAGCCCATGCCAATCAGTGGGCTAGGTTCCCGGTCGAGAGCCTATGGAACTCTCGGCCACTGTAAATAACCTATTGGGAAGTGGGGGTGTGTTATGGGTGGCAGTTCCACAGGACATATAAGCCGGCTTGCAAGCCGGCTAAAGTTGTCTTGTTCTTGATCTAATAAAGTATGCTACGCTGAAATCACTCATCCGTCTGCGTACTTTTCAGTGTGACAGTTCATACCAGGGCTCCTCCTCATACTGGCATCATTCCTACCATATGCTTAGGAGGAAAAGCCAAGGCATGAACTTTTCCCACATGACTGTATGCTATATGGGAAGCAACCATTTGTAGTGGCTCCCAAACCATTGTATGTAACATAAAAAGGGAAAGCCAGTGTTCATATCATAGACTGAAGAAACAAGTGAGTACAAGAAAGCACAGCGCTACACTGCTGATGGCTTGTTTAGTGGCATTGTAGCATGGCTGCTTCCTGCATCATCCAATATGTGAAACGTGATTATGTGTGTGCAATATATCCAATTCAGACCAGCTCCGCGTGGCCAGCTTGGGCTCCACGTGGTTCAGCACAAACGCCGAGCTTTGCTCAAAGAGATAATGGACTATGCGGATCCTAGCCCATGCCAATCAGTGGGCTAGGTTCCCGGTCGAGAGCCTATGGAACTCTCGGCCACTGTAAATAACCTATTGGGAAGTGGGGGTGTGTTATGGGTGGCAGTTCCACAGGACATATAAGCCGGCTTGCAAGCCGGCTAAAGTTGTCTTGTTCTTGATCTAATAAAGTATGCTACGCTGAAATCACTCATCCGTCTGCGTACTTTTCAGTGTGACAGTTCATACCAGGGCTCCTCCTCATACTGGCATCATTCCTACCATATGCTTAGGAGGAAAAGCCAAGGCATGAACTTTTCCCACATGACTGTATGCTATATGGGAAGCAACCATTTGTAGTGGCTCCCAAACCATTGTATGTAACATAAAAAGGGAATTACAGTTGCGTGTCTATTTTTAGACAGCTGGATGTTAGAGGTTCTTATGCTATATCTACCCTCCAAATACATTGGAAGCCAGTGTACTTTATCGTGATATCAAAAACTTTCCCAAGATGTCCTAGCGTACCATCGGTTTGTATTTCTGTTATTCCTTTCCCAGATTGTGCTTATATATCACACCAGTACCACTGGATGTGAAAGGTTAACAATACATTATTACCAGGGATGGACTGGGAGGGGAAAAAACCAGCCTGGGAAAATTCCCCCTCCCCCAAGAGAAAGGGAGGAAGAAAGAGCTTGTCCTGCCAGTCCCATCCCATGCATGGCTTGACCAGGCATCTCCTTTGCCGTGTGGGGCTCAGCGGGGCCAAGCACTTCCTTCTCTGCTTGGCATGGAAATCATGGAAATGTCTTCCCCCACTGGCCCACTGGGACTTTTCCCAGAGGTTGTAATGGACAATCCACCCATGACTGTTGTTGGAAGTTCCAAATGGGGTGTCCTCTGTCTCAGACCTCTAGACTGAGTGGCAACTAGATAGCTAGACAGGCATACTGACCTTTCTTCCTGTATCTACTCTTCTGCCACTATCCTCTTTGAAATGCAGATTGTGCTCTCAGGGATCAATTTCCCCTTCCTCTCTCTCTCTCCGGATGAAGATGTGCTCCCTACCTGCATGCACCAAGAGTGGGACATGAGGTCCTCTCTTGGCACCATGAGGCAGATGGGCCTCTTGCCAACTGTCTCCATCTTTTAGCTAGTAAGTTAGTAATCTGTCAGTCTCTGCTCTTTCCTATCCAAAGTGTACTTCAAATAAAGAAAGAAGTATTTCTCTTCTAAACTTGCAATGTGGCTCTGTGTAGCTTTGTAAGCTGAGTAACCTAGTAAAGTGATGCTCCTGCATTTATAGCTTTATCTAAGCATTCTGCTAACTAATGGTGACTGTACTAACCACACTGGATAACCTCAATAACTTACCTCTGTCTGCTGGTTTAAATAGATCCACTGGTGCAGGGGTGTCGAACTCATTTGTTATGAGGGCTGGATCTGACATAAATGAGACCTTGTTGGTCGGAACCATGTGTGTATAAAGGACACAAACACAACACAAACACAAAGGTTTTTTATTTAAAATAAAAACATGCTTAAAACATTAGCACTCTTGCAATATTTTGTTTATTTAACAATGTCTGATAACTGACACCTCTTGCTCTGAATTATTGCATCAAATTGTCTGTGCTGTTGCAATCTTGAGTATGCTGTTCAGGTGTGTATCTGTAAGATGCAAACCTACAATGACACAGCAGCAGCAGAACTGGAAGAAGAAGCAGAAGACAGCCAGTTCCACTGCAGGCCTGATAGAAGCCCTCTGGGGGCTTGATCCAGCCCCCGGGCCACATGTTTGACACCACTGTACTAGTATATGTTATTGTACTGATAGGTATTTACTAAACCCATTGCTTTTCACAATCATCATTTCTTATTTACTAAACCCATTGCTTTTCACAATGGTCACAATGGAAGCTTTAACTAGTAGTTTAGTTCCCATGATGCAATTCAGCAAGCATCACATGACATTGTCTTTATGGCTGCTGTTGCCCTATGCCACATATCCTGAACATTTCCAAGGTACATGTTGTTATTTTTAATAACAACTATTCAGTCTGTTGTTGTTTTAATGATAGTGTAAACACAGTTGGAAGTAGGAGTGGAGGGGGAGAGAGAACAGGAGGAAAGTCCCCAAATATAGGCTTAAAAGAATAATAAATGAAAACATGATTTTTGTGACATTTTGATTTTTGGGAGGGAAGGCACTTGTTTTGCCAATAATGGTTTTATTTTCTTTATACATATCACAGAAATGTAATACACAGAAACTAAAATATAACGAAAAGCTGGATAAATAATTAAAGGAGAATGAAAAAGATTGTAGAACACTGACAGGCCAGGCAGCAAATCTAAAAGAAAGTGAATATTTATTATGCTTGAGGCTACAGCCCAGACTGACAATAATAATCCTTCTGTTTCTCACATTTTTCATCCCTTAACCTCCCAGAATTCTCATTCCTAAAATGACAATACAGAAATGCTAACCAAGGTGGTCTGTGACTTCAAACCATTCACTATCCAAATGTGAAGGCAGCTGAACACCTAACAGTCCAACTTCCCAAGTAAATGAAAGCATATGTTTGCCTTTATTCCTTATTTGTTTTCCTTGCTGTTAAGAAGGTGCAGTTGAAAATATACTAATATAGATCTGACCTGAATGATGCTGATGTGTAATTAAACGCTCCAATACAAACATATTTCATATTATTACAGCCATTTTGTGTATATACAAGACTGCCCATTCACATGTACAGCTGAGGCAGGCTTTAAAGAAATAAACCGGAGTGGACAGACCCGGCAAAGGATGGTAGCCCCCCAATTACCCCCTACCTGCCTATCCTAGCTGCATTCTGCCAATGAGGCTTCCGTACTGGAAGTCAGCCAGAGTGGGATGATGTATGTGGAAGAATACTATAAAGCAAAGTTCAGAATGTTATTAGAGTTAGTTCTCCGTTCCCACATGCTCCCTTTTTGT
>NW_015168694.1:447253-452732 GCF_001447785.1 Gekko japonicus
AAGCACACACACATACTAATGCACATCTCCCTGCGTCCACTCTACGAGTGACCATTTTGATTGCCTCTAGGACAGAGACACTTTCCCCCTTATCTACTTGAAATTTGGAAGGAAGGATCCCTCAGGTGAGAGATAAAATACCTAAGAATTTGATCTTACTTGGTTTGTGGAACATATACCCAGAAACATGTCTGCCCTAAGGAAGGAAGGAAGGAAGGAAGGAAGGAAGGAAGGAAGGAAGGAAGGAAGCAAGGAAGCGTAGACGGAAAGGAAGGAAGGATGAAAGGAAGAAGGAAGGAAGGAAGGAAGGAAGGAAGGAAGGAAGGAAGGAACAGGAGACGGAACATCTTTGCCAATTATGCCATGTCTTTACTGAGGACCATCTTTTCCCTTCTTGTCTCAGGTACATCAGGCGTAAGCTAAAGGGCAAGAGGCAAAGAGCTCTTTGCCGTTAGGCTCTTAGCCTGTGGCTGACAGCCTGTATTTTCAATCAAACCAGCCAATGAGTCCAGGCTTGGCTTGAGATGCATTTGTTTTGCTGTGTTTCTTTGCTGTGCACTGGTTTATTTATGTATTATTTTTCTTCTTCTAAACCACTTTGGGGGCTCTTGGGAGAAGAGTGGGATATAAATACTGAAAATATCAGGTTTGCAAAATGATATAAGAACTGAATCCAAATCTGATTTTTGTTTGCATGCTTCCAGGTGCTGCTGTTGTAATTATAATCTCCTGTGTACAGTACACTGTGTACTGTGTATGGAATACTGTGTACAGTTCTGTTCACTATATCTCCAAAAGGACATTACAGAGCTGGAAAAGTATCAAGGAGGGCAACCAAGATGATTGGGGATTGGAGCTCCTTCCCTAGGAGGAAGGATCTGGCATTTTTCAGTTTAGAAAAGAGACTACTAAGGGGGAACATGATAGAGGTTTATAAAATTATGCATGGGATGGATAGAGTTGACAAAGATACATTTTTCTCCCTCTCCCAAAATGCTAGAACTCGAGGGCATCCAATGAAGCTGATGGGCAGTAGGTTCAGGATAGACAAAAGGAAACACTACTTTACACAGAGAGTGATTAAAATGTGGAATTTTCTCCCTTAAAAGTCATCATATCTTCCCTGGCTCCACTTCTAATTGCATCCAAACATTAGACTTTCAACTAAGATCCACATATATTGACAGAGTTCATTTAAACCAGTTTGGTGTAGTGGCTAAGTGCGTAGACTCTAATCTGGAAGAACCAGGTTTGATTCCCCACTCCTCCACTTGCACCTGCTGGATGGCCTTGGGCAAGCCATAGTTCTGGCACAGCTGTTCTTGAAAAAAGAGCTGTTTCTGTCAGAGCTCTCTCAGCCCCACCTACCTCACAGGGTGTCTGTTGTGGGGAGGGGAAGGGAGTTTGTAAACTGCTCTGAGACTCCCTTGGGTAGTGAAGGGCGGGGTATAAATCCAATCTCTTCTTCTTCTTCTTCTTCTTCTTAAACTTTTTCAAGATTAATCATCATTCCTTTATTTCTTGACTTCGAGTTTGGTTCTTATATGTAAGCTTATCTGTAGTTATAGTGAGGTTCAGTACTTTGTAATCTTGTTAGTTTATGTTTACTTTATTAACTTCTTTATTGTTACATATTCTCACAACAACCAATTTTATGTATTTTGTATTCTGATATATAATATTATTTCAAAAAAATTCTTAATATTTTTTTTAAAAAATGTGGAATTTGCTGCCAGAGGATTTAGTGATGGCCTAATCCACTTTAAAAGGGGATTAGATAGAATCATGGAGGATAAGTCTATCAATGGCTACTAGCCATGGTGACCAAGGGGAACCTCCACATTCAGAGGCACTAATTCTCTGAGTCCCAGAGCCAGGAAGCAACATCGGGGGAGGCCTCGGCCACTATGTCCTGTTCTTGGCCATCCAGAGGAGCTGGTTAACCACTGTGTGAGACAGGATGCTGGGCTAGATGGACCATTGGTCTGATCTAGCGGGGCTCTTCTGATGTTCTTCTACTGTAGCATAGTGTAAGCTCATGTCACGATCATAACCAAAGCTACCATTTGGAACAAACCTCACAAATAGTGGATTATTTTCAGACATTGAGTTCAGAGGTTATAAACTGCATTCCTGTTCCCCCATTCACACATGGACAACAGGTTGCTCCTCATATGAATCAAGGCAAACTTCCCCTGCTCTCACCATGCTGATGCATGCTCTATGGCAAGGTAATTAACTTCAAGCAGTGGCCAGCCCGCTTCTCACATAGGACCATCTGGCAGCCCATCCCTTGCCAGTCCATCTTCTGCTGATAGTAGCCTGCATGTTGTGGGGTTGGGGTGGGCATGAACCACCAGCTTGTCCTACGTAAGGGCCTCTGTTTCAAATATTTTTCATGGCCCTTTTAGAGGGCATTCGGCACTTCACTGGCTCTCCCAGCACAACAGTGATATGGTGGGGAGGTGTAATGTATTCAGCCTGACATGCCCGGACTTGCCCGGGCTGGCCAGGCACAATTCCTATGTTAGCTTCAGTCGAAAGACAAAGGATCCGGAGGATCCAAGCCGGCCCTATCAAAAGGGCTAGCTTCCCAGCCGGGAGACCAATGGTCGCCCGGTTACTGTAAATAGCCTATCGGGAGTAGGGGGTGTGTTTAGGTATGCGTGGTGGCGGGTTTTCTGAACATATATAAACCGGCCTGCGAGCCGGTCAGTTGTCTTTGTCCTGAACTAAATAAAGGTATGCTTAGCTGAAATCACTCTCCGTCTGCATACTTTTCAGGAGGGGTTTTGTTTGATCTTTGTGACTGCTCCAGAACTTGCTTTCAATGTATTTGTGTGAGAAAGGGGAGCAGAATTGTAGCTACAATCCAGGAAGCTGCTTTAGGCAAACCTCCAAAGTATGAGAGCATGTAATGGCAACTTGGGGGGGGGTCCTTCTTAAAACAACACACTCCCCAGCTACAGGATAATGTATTGAAAGCACTCTGATCATTTAAGTAAAACTTCATATAAGCAGTTATTTATTTATTTATTATTTTCAATTTATATCCTGCCTTGCAGGTTAGGTACTGTTACAAATGACAGCTAATATTTATAGTTATACTAGCCTGCTATCTGTGCTTTGCTACGGTATTTAAATTCCGTAAACCCAGTTATAATACTGATGATGTGAAGTTTGAAATGCAACATTTGTTGTAGGAATTCTAATGGAGAAGACTGTAGTGAAAAAAACGAAGTGAGACATATGTACTTTTTTCCCTCTCTACTGAAGGACCTCTCTCTAGATCACAGTGGTGGTTCTGTCCATAGGTGCTAGGATCACCAGGCTGCTTGGTGAGCTTACTTTGGAGCAGGCCACATAGAACTGCTCATTTAAGAAGCAGTCGTCTGTTAAGTCAACTCCTGCCACCTTCCACGGAAGTGATGGCCTTTCTACTTGTGTTCCTGGATTGTTATGCTCATATGGAGACTGTTGTTCTGAGCACCTCAGGGTGATCTTGCTGGTACTTGGCCTGTGCAGCTCAGTGCACTGCAGGAGTACTATGTGCAAATGTCTTTGCTGCATTCCTAAGTTGCCTCCTCCTTGTAGCGTTGGTGTATCTGACTCAACGTTTGCCAGGAGCTTTCTTGGGGGCAGTAAGAGGTGTGAGGGGGAATTGGTGTGAGGGAGTGGTGATGTGGTGGACATTTCTTCATGTTTGTGAGGGAAGCACGCATTGAAATGGCTCCTAGAAAGGTCCTTTACTATTTCCCCATAAACATTCATACCCTGGCCCTGCTCCTACACCTGACAGACACCGGCCTTTCTGGTGTTGGGGGGGATTGTATTTAAAGGCATCAGGGAGGCTGGGCCAGCAGCAGTGCCAAGGCAATCCTGCTGAGCAAACCTCCCCAGCAGCTGTAAGCATCCCACCTCCTCTCTTACACCTAACAGGCAGCTGCCTGTCCAGTGTAGGACAGGGAGGGAGGAGGAGTATTAGAAGCCACTGTGGAGGCAGGGCTGGCAGGATCACAAAGGCGTTACTGCTGGGGCAGGTTCCCTTGTGGCTTTAACCGCTACTGCACCTGACAGACAACTGCCTGTTAGGTGTAGGAGGTGGAGGGAGTGTGTTGGAAGCCATCCCACCTCCCCTCCTACACCTGACAGGCAGCTTCCTGTCCAGTGTAGGAGGGGGAGGAGTATTAGAAGCCACTGTGGAGGTGGGGCAGCACCTGACAGACAACTGCCTGCTAGGTGTAGGAGGGGGGGAGTGTGTTGGAAGCCATCAGAAAGGCTTGGTCAGCAGCTTTGCTTCACCTCACAGGTGGTTCTTGGCCACTCCTAATTTCCTCAACTGTCATTAGCTCTGTGCAGTCCCCTGTAACTGTTGGGTTTTTTTTTTTACTTCAGAACACTGAGCTCTGCAGCTGACCAATCAGAGAGTAGGGGGTGCAGAGAGGCAGTTCCCTGGCAGCCACATAGGAATGCCCCCTTTTGACCCACTTAGGGGTAGAATTTCTTTAAAAATCCCTTCTTGGTGAGCACCTATGCCACATTAGGAGCACTCTTCCCGAATTTGGTGTCTCTAGGTCCAGCGGTTTGGCCTGAGTGTTGATTTTATGGTGAGGGGATTTTCTTTTATATATATAGATGTTCTGCTGTTCCTCCCAGGACTGCTCACATATTTGGGAGATGGGAAAAATGGAACTGCTCTTAACACCTGTGACCTAACTGCTAACAAGTTTCTCGATCCTTTGATTTGGTTTGAGTACAGGGGCACTGAATGTGAATGAAGATCTCTACCCTTTGGCTTTCTCAGACAGAACATTTTCATCTGTTTGCTTTATTTTTGTACTAGGAGTAATGCCCGTTGTGGGAAGAAATACAACGAGATCTAGAAGAAAGCTTCAGATGAGTGTCCCGACTGTGGCTGGTGGGGCGGCAGAGGCAAGCGGAAAATGGAGGGAGGCAAGCCATGTTTCTTTCCTTCTGCTTAGCTATAAGGCCGGGCTGTCTCAAGTCATTTTGCTGCCCCAAGTGGGTAGAATGGGAGGACAGCCTCATGGTAACAGATATGGTTCTCTCCACCTCTGACTTATTTTTTGAGGGGGAGGGGGGTGTTATGCAGTGGCAGCTAAGGTAGAAAAGCACCTCCTCCTGTGCCATGTTTTCTGGGTTCCAAGGGTCTGGAAAGTAGTTCCATAGCTGATTACACAGTTGCCAACTCTGGGTTGGGAAATACCTGTAGATTTGAGGGGTAGAGCCTGGGGAGGGCAGGATTTGGGGTGGGGAGGGACCTCAGCAGGATATAATGCTATAGAATCCACTGCCCAAAGCAGCCATTGTCTCCAGGAGAACTGATCTTGATCATCTGGACATCAGTTTTAATAGCTGGAGATCGCCAGGTGCCACCTGGGGGTTGGCTTATGTTAATTTGGGGCTATGGAGTCACAGCTAAAGTAGAAAAGCACCTCCTCCTGTGCCATGTTTTCTG
>NW_015168694.1:453631-480373 GCF_001447785.1 Gekko japonicus
CCATTTTCTCCAGAGGAACTGATCTCTGCTACCTAAAGGACAGTTGCCATCTCCACCCTTCACCTGGAGATTGGCAACGATAGTTCCCCAGAAGGGAATGGTTGGTTTGGAGGGTGGAGTCTATGGCTTTGTACCTGTCCGAGGTCCCACGCCTCCTGAAACCTCACCCTCTCCAGGCTCCATCTCTCACATCTCCAGGAATTCCCCCCCTGGAGTTGGCAACCCTTTCTCCTTCCCAGCCAATCATCAACCTACCTTTATTTCCCACTCACTCTTCAGCTTTCCACCCTCCCCTCACCTGCAGCCTCTACCGTGCTCTGAAACCCTGACTGCTATGTCACATTGGCTGTCATACAGGGGCCATCTCAGCAGGATATAAGGATACAGGGTCCACCATTTTCTCCAGGGGAACTGATCTCTGCCATCTGGAAAGCAGTTGTAATTCTGAGTGATCTTTAGCCCTCACCTGGAGATTTGCAACCATGGTTCCCCCCAACAGACACTAAGGGGAAATTTATTTTACCTCAGAACATCAACAGCAAACTGTTTAGAATGTTAGAGGGAAAGGCCAGTGAGGCCGCATATGCAAACGACCTCTGTGTTCCGAGGCAAAGGTGAATCAGGCCACATATGCAAATCACCTCCGTGTTCTGACTGGCTATGTGGGGGAGAGGAAGAGCAAATGGTTTAGAATGTTGGAGGCAGGACTCAGGCAAAGCAGCCAGTGGATAGGGAGACCCTCTGAATGACAGATCAGAGAGCGAACTGATTTTGGAGCGTGTTGGAATGTTCAGGGGAGTCCATGACCAAAATAGAATTATATATACCGGAGGATTCAGTTTTTAACCTGCTTCTTTCCCTGCCAAGCAGGGCTCAGGGCTGCTTCCAATAATCAAACAATCAATCAAAATCACAGTTTAAAATCAAACCTTACAGTTAAAACTTAAAATCAATCGATCAGATGGAGCAGATGGTAATAACTCTGCTATCACTGTATGTATCAAAAGTTGTCCCCAGTGTAATGTAATACAGTTCTTCCAAGAATGCAAGCAAACTTTACTAGAGACATGGCTTCTACTTTTAAAAACTTTAATAAGATTTTATATAACTTCAGCCCTGTTCAGTTGTTATGTTTGTCCACACACATAGGACAAAAGCAGTATACACAGTCCTCCCAATATGCAAGATTGTTGTTTCTTCAGAATGGGGCAATGTACCACATGTACCAGACCACATCACATTCATTCGGTACACATGGTCATGAGGCCAGGAAAGGAACTTCTGAAAAGGGCTATTGGTAATAATTATATAACCAAGCATAAGCATATGTGCAAAACTGGTTAACAGGAAACAATGTCATCATCTTTGGGGATTAAATAACCTTTGAACCAATCACGTACAGGTTTTTTCCCCCAGTGTTTATATCATAAGGATTGTACCCTTCAGTGTTATTTTGGAATAGGATCCAGCCAGATGAAAGTGTGAAAGGCTGTAGACACAAATTATATGTAGATTGTTTTTATTTCTAACCTGGCTCTTCAGAGTCCTGTTTGTACTATTTCTTCCAATGGAGCTTTTATACCCATTGGAACAGACTCACTCAGTGTTTCAGACTTTGCTTCCCCCCCCCCAAAGAACACCAATCATCCCAAAATATTTCCAGATCTCTCCAAATTATAGCAAGGAAATGCCTGTGTTTGTGAAATAAAAGATTATATCACTGGCACATCTTTGTGCCTGTTTTCCTGAGCTTGTCGACCTGTTTTGATGCCCTGACCTAAAGATCACTGCCAAAGTTTCTATAAATACTGCAAAGAAGATAATTGAGAAGCGGTAACATTCCCTGGGGGTCTCTACTCAGACTGATCATAGGAGATGTGATCTCCTCCTAATTATATTTGTTACAGTATTCTGTCCACAGTAGAGGGAACTGTTTTACATGAAACAAGTCCTAATCCAAAATGATCTAACAAACTATTAACTACTTTGTCAGTCTCTCTAGAGAAAATTAGAAATGGCTCATCAATCTGCTCTGCCAAATGTCTGAATTTATTCAAAAGCAGCCAACAGTTTTCTGTTTGATTATTTATTTATTTATTCATATTTATAGTCCGCCCTTCCCACGAGTGGGCTCAGGGCGGGTAACAGCAACATGTTAACATTTCATTAATAGAATATATAATTAAAATATTAAAAACTATCATATACATTAAAATGGTGGTCACATTCTTACAGTACAGATTTATAGTAGTTGTGAGAGGTTCTGGCCCATAAGAAGATACAGATAAAGGCCAGCAGTTGTTAAAATTGGTGGCAAAACCCTCAGGGAGGCCATATATGGACATCTGCTGCCTCAGCTGAAGGCCTGGTGGAACATCTCTGTCTTATAGGCCCTGTTGAATTGGAGAAGATCCCACAGGGTCCTGATCTCAAGAGGGAGTATGTTCCACCAGGCCGGGGCCAGGGCAGAAAAAGCCCTGGCCCTGGTTGAGGCAAGACCAGGAACCACTAGGAGATGCTGATCCATCAAGCATAATGTTCTTCGGTGCGTATATGGGAAGAGGCAGTCCCTCAGGTATGTTGGTCCCAGGCCATGTAAGGCTTTAAAGGTTATTATCAACACCTTGAAGTGGATCCAGAACTCCACTGGCAATCAATGCAATTGGTGGAGCACCTGCTGAATGTGAGCCCGCACAGGTGTTGCCGTTAGCAGGTGTGCCGCTGCATTTTGTTGTTGTTGTTCAGTCGCACAGTCGAGTCCGACTCTTCGCGACCCCATGGACCAGCTCCCACCAGGCCCTCCTGTCTTCCGCTGTCCTCTGAAGTTGGCTCAATTTTATGTTCGTTGCGTAGATGACACTGTCCAACCATCTCATCCTTTGCCGTCCCCGTCTTCTTTGACCTTCAATCTTTCCCAGCATCAGGGTCTTCTCCAGTGAGTGCTCCCTTCTCATTTGGTGGCCAAAGTATTTGAGCTTCAGTTTCATTATCTGGCCTTCCAGGGAACAGTCAGGGTTGATTTCTTTTAGGATTGACTGATTTGATCTTCTTGCAGTCCAAGGGACTCTCAAGAGTCTTCTCCAGCACCATAGTTCAAAAGAATCTATTCTTCGGCGCTCGGCCTTCCTTATAGTCCAACTCTCGCAGCCATACATGACTACTGAAAGACTATTGAAAGAGGTAGTCAATCTTTAAAGGTACAATTGTGGTCTTAGGGTACTGTCTCAGTGCATGCTGTTTAGGTTCGCCATCGCTTTCCTCCCAAGGAGTAGGCGTCTTTTAATTTCATGGCTGCTGTCACAGTCTGCGGTGATCTGGGATCCCAGGAACGTGAAGTCTGTCACCACTTCCATGACTTCCCCTTCTATTTGCCAAGGAGTGATGGGGCCGGATGCCATGATCTTAGTTTTTTTGATGTTGAGCTTCAAGCCCACTTTTGCGCTCTCCTCTTTTACCCTGAGCAAGAGGCTCTTAAGGTCCTCTTCACTTTCTGCCACCAGAGTGGTATTGTCTGTATATCTGAGGTTATTGATCTTTTCCCCAGCAATCTTAATTCCCGCTTGTGATTCATCCAGGCCAGCATTTCGCATGATGTACTCTGCATATATATTAAATAAGCAAGGTGACAATATACATCCTTGTCGTACTCCTTTTCCTATGCTGAACCAATCAGTTGTTCCATATCCGGTTCTAACTGTCGCTTCTTGGCCCTTATACAGGTTTCTCAAGAGACATGTGAGGTGGTCTGGTACTCCCATCTCTTTAAGGACCTGCCATAGTTTGTTGTGATCCACACAGTCAAAAGCTTTAGCATAGTCAATGAAGCAGAAGTAGATATTTTTCTGGTACTCTCTTGCTTTCTCCATAATCCAGCGAATGTTGGCAATTTGATCTCTAGTTCCTCTACCTCTTCGAAACCCAGCTTGTACTTCTGGTAGTTCTCTATCCACGTACTGTTGAAGCCTAGCTTGTAGGATCTTGAGCATGACCTTGCTAGCATGTGATATGAGTGCAATTGTGCGATAGTTTGAACATTCCTTGGCATTGCCCTTCTTTGGGATTGGAATGTATACTGACCTTTTCCAATCCTGTGGCCACTGTTGCGTTTTCCAAATTTGCTGGCAAATGGAGTGCAGAACTTTAACAGCATCATCTTCTAAGACTTTGAATAGCTCAGCTGGAATACCATCACCTCCACTAGCTTTGTTGTTAGTAATGCTTTCTAAGGCCCATTTAACTTCACATTCCAGGATGTCTGGCTCGAGGTCAGTGATTATACCGTCGTGGTTGTCAAGGACATCGAGGTCTTTCTTGTATAGTTCTTCTGTGTATTCTTGCCATCTTTTCCTAATCTCTTCTGCTTCTGTTAGGTCCCTACCGTTTTTGTCCTTTATCATGGCCAGCTTTGCATGGAACGCTCCCTTGATTTCTCCAACTTTCTTGAAGAGATCTCTAGTCCTTCCCATTCTATTGTTTTCTTCTATTACTTTGCACTGTTCATTCAGGAAGGCCTCCTTATCTCTCCTTGCTGTTCTCTGGAAATCTGCGTTCAGTTGGGTAAATCTTTCCTTTTCGCCTTTGCCTTTCGCTTTCCTTCTTTCCTCTGCTATTTGTAAAGCCTCATCAGAAAGCCACTTTGCTTTCTTACATTTCTTTTTCTTTGGGATGGTGGTGATTGCTGCCTCCTGTACGATGTCACGAACCTCTGTCCATAGTTCTTCAGGCACTCTATCTATCAAATCCAGACCCTTGAATCTATTCTTCACCTCTACTGTATATTCATCAGGGATGCGATCTAGGTCAAACCTGAATGGCCTCGTGGTTTTCCCAATTTTCTTCAGTTTAAGTCTGAATTTTGCAATGAGTAGCTCATGATCTGAACCACAGTCAGCTCCAGGTCTTGTTTTTACTGACTGGATAGAGCTTCTCCATCTTTGACTGCAAATTATATAGTCAATCTGATTTCGGTGTTGCCCATCTGGTGATGTCCATGTGTAGAGTCGCCTCTTAGGTTGTTGGAAAAGGGTGTTCGCTATGACCAGTGTGTTCTCTTGACAAAACTCTGTTAACCTTTGCCCTGCTTCATTTTGCTTTCCAAGGCCAAACTTGTCTGTTATTCCAGTTACCTTTTGACTTCCTACTTTAGCATTCCAGTCCCCTATGATGATGAGGACATCATTTTTTGGTGTTAGTTCTAGGAGGTGTTGTAGGTCTTCATAGAACCGGTCCACTTCAGCCTCTTCTGCATCAGTGGTTGGGGCATACACTTGAATTACTGTGATGTTGAATGGTTTGCCTTGGAATCGGACAGAAATCATTCTGTCATTTTTGAGATTGTATCCCAGTACTGCCTTTTGCACTCTCGCTATTAGCCACAAGGTATAGATAGGGACTCTGGGGCAAGTGATGCTCTGTCATCTTGGTGCTTGGGGGGGGGGGTCAACAGTGGGAGGGCTTCTAATGTCCTGACCCCACTGGTGGACCTCCTGATGGCACTGGTATTTCTGGCCACTGTGGGATACAGAGTGTTGGACTGGATGGGCCTTTGGCCTGATCCAACATTGGCATCTCTTATGTTCTTATGTTCTTATGTTCTTCTGCATCAGTGGTTGGGGCATAGACTTGGATTACTGTGATGTTGAATGGTTTGCCTTGGCTGCATTTTGTACCAGCTGTAATTTCCAGGTCAGCCTCAAGGGTAAGCTTGCATAGAGCAAATTGCAGTAATCAAGTTTGGAAGTGACCATTGCATGAGTCACTGTAGCCAAGTCTTGGGGGGAGAGACAGGATCTCAGCAACCTAATCTGCCGCAGATGGAAAAAGGCAAATTGGGCAACTGTAGTGACCTGGGCCTCCATAGAGAGGGAGGCATCCAGTGTTACTCCTAGGCTCCTCACTTTCTGAACCAGTACCAAAGGTGCCCTTGCCATTGTGGGGAGCCCAAGGCCCATATCTCCTCCCTTCTGACACAGGTACAGGACTTCCGTCTTTGATGGATTAAGCTTCAACCAACTCTGCCATAACCATCCAGCCACAGCCTCCAGTGCCTTGGCCCAATTGTCAGGAGCAGAAGATGGATAGTCATCCAGTTACAGATAGAACTGGGCGTTATCTGCATATTGATGGCAACCCAGCCCATAGCTCTGGATTAACTGGGTGAGGGGACGCATATAGATGTTTAATAACATTGGTGAGAGAATAGCCCCCTGTGGCACTCCACATTCCAGTGGGTATCGTGGTGAGACCCTCTCACCCAGCACCACCCTCTGTCCCTGACCATGGAGAAAGGAGGAAAACCATTGCAAGGCAGTCCCCTGGACTCCTACGTTGGTGAGGAGGTGGGTCAATAGATCATGATCAATCGTGTTGAATGCTGCTGTCAGTTCTAGTAATAACAACAGTGTCGACCCACCGCAATCCAGATGTCTACGGAGGTCATCTGTAAGGGTGACCAGAGCTGTCTCTGTCCTGTGGCCAGGGTGGAAGCCAGACTGGAAAGGATCAAGGATGGAAGCATCATCCAGGAAGGCTTGGAATTGTTCAGCCACCGCTCTCTCAACCACCTTGCCCAGGAACGGTAAATTCTATACTAGGTGGTAGTTGGCCAGGACCATAGGGTCCAATGTTGGTTTTTTCAGGCGCAGACAGACTACCACCTCCTTCAAAGTCCCTGGGAAATAGACAGGGACAGGTTGATGATTTCTCCCAGAGAGACATAAAGCTCATTGGTCTTTATGTATATAGTGATTAATGAAAGTATTGACTCTCTGTTTGAATATGGATGGGGAACTTTTTACATGTGAGTAAAATGTTTGGTGGGACTCTCTTCAGTATTTGCCTTTACTGTCTGTTGGTAATTGACCCATTGAGAGCATCCAAAATGGCCTTATAATTGGCCCATTATTTTAATATAGTTCAGATGAGAAAGGGTTTGCTGTCATTTTCTCATTTTAAAATCCTTAATCACTTTCAGTGACTTCTATCATATTTGCATCCAGCTGTCTTTGAATTCAATTTTGTTCTCTTCAGATAGGCCTTATCTTAAGTCTGCATTAACTGGTGTGTTGCAGGAAAACAGTATTATCTGAAAGCTTCATTACTCTTATCTGTTTTGGTCATCAGTATTTCTTTTTGAGATAAAAGCACATTATTTATTTGTTTGTTTTGCAAACCATGTGTGTCCATATTCTCGATGCTTGGCTACTAAACTCAAAGAAAAAAAAAATGAAACTGCTCTTAATAGGAGGGTTTTAGCCATCTGTAACCTGTCAAGTTTACCCCAGATATCATTCCTTTAGAAGTTCTTATATTTAATTTATTTGTTTAATTTAAAAATATCTAAAAGCCTGTCTAAAAGTAACAGATATGGGCAGGTGACAGTACAATAGAATAACAGAAAATCACATAATTAAAAACATTAAAGCATAAAATAAACTATATTTAAAACAACATTAAAACTATCACTCTAAGGCCCCGTTCACACGGCGAATTTGCCCCGTGGGAGGGACGGCTTGCCTGTGGATTAAAGCTGCGCGATCATACCTGAACATCTGGGAAACGTCGCACTCCCATCTGTAACCCGCAGCTTCGACCTGAAGACGTAGATTTAAAAGCTACCGGGAACCATGTACTAGTTTCCTGATAATGTGCGGGCGTCTGATCAGGAAGCGGTGGTAGCCCATCGCAGCCAGCGCCCATCGGCGTCCCACGCATGCGCACAAATGCCTTTCTGCTGTGTTGCTTAGCATGGTGTGATCGGCTGCCGGAGGCTTGGGCACAGAGCCTCAGGGGAAAGTGAGATCGCACTACCACGTGTCTTTTTGTTCCGGCTCAAAAAGCCTCCTATCCCCTGCGGATTATCCCGCTCATGTGACTGAGGCCTAATAATATCTTCTGCACATGTTTCCAGTGGCCCAGACTCAGACCACTCCAAATGATCCATGGAATAGTTGTTCTACAGCCTTGTTGGAAAGTCAGGAGGGTGAAAGTCCCCCTACATCTCCCAAGGCTACATTTCCACATGCATGGAGCGGTTCCTGAAAATAGTCAAGCCCGGCTGTTGTAGCACATCTTAGACAAAGAAGGCCCAGCCAAGAGGCCCTGCTGGGAAGAGTACAGGTACCACACAGGAACATGCGGGATGAAATGGTCTTTCAGGATGTGAGCCCCAGGTCATGAAAGGCTATAAAGGGAAGCACCAGAACCTTGAACTGGACCTGGAAACAAGCAGCCAGCCAGTGAAATGACTTAAAAACTGTAGTAGCATTGTCCTAACAACACATGATAACATCTTGGATCATCTTCAAGCGTGCCCTGATAGAGCATATTACAGCATATTACAGTAGTCTAACCTTGAGGAAGCATGGATCAGTGTGACCAAATCAAGTGTCTACAAATAAGGAATCAGCTTCCTATTAAAGCTAGAAGAAAGCTTTATTTTCCCCCTTCAGAATTTGTAATTATGCACAGGTATTGCACATATGGATGCCAACCTCCAGGTAGGACCTGGAGATCCCCCCCCCCAGAATTACAGCTCATCTCCAGACTACAAAGATCAGTTCCCCTGGGGAGATGGATGCTTTGGAGGGTGGATTCTGTGTCAATATACCCCACTGAGGTCCCTGTCCTCCCCAGGCTCCACCTCCAAATCTCCAGGAGTTTCCAAGCCTGGATCTGGCAACCCTAACCCCCCCCCCATTCCCCACCAGTGGCCAGGGGGGACCTGGGAACTCTATGTTGCAAAGAAGCAAAATCTGCTGTGACATTAGTATCTTTTTAGTATTTTTGCTATTTTAAAAAAGCAACTGAGAAACTTCAGTAATGATTTCTTCTCAGGTAGTAGCACAGTGTACATCCCACAATGTTACTGCATTCACTTGGGACTGGAATCCTCCCTGACATAATTGTCTGGGCTTTCTGCTGTCTTGTCAGTAAAAAGACCTTATTTCATAACAGGAGGTAGATTAATAGCCAAGCAAAACTGGGAGAACCTTCACTATCCTCTTATAAAGCACAAAGGACTGCTGTGGGATAGGTCCTCAGAAACCGGTATGAGAAGCTGAACTTAATGCTGCCTACAATGAGCTGGAAATTCTGTAGCTTGAGAGTGCGTTTTATGTGCCACAGAATAAAAAGGAGGATCATCATGGTCTAGACTGCAAAACTGATAACAGCACAACGCTTTCCACAGCAAGATGATCCGGCACATTTATTGCTGTTTAAAGGCGCTGCTGCTTCTAAAGGACTTCTTAAGTTTTCATTTACAGAAGGTGTTTTGAAATGTTTGAATAAATATCAGCACAGGCTTTTGGGACAAATATTAGTCATAACATATATATAATATTTACTTCTGATCTAGTACGATGTTGATAAACACAGCCTATGTCTGCTCTTGAAAAAGGCAGAATGGTGGTTTCATTTTGTTATCCAGAGCAGAAAAAAAAATGTTTTAACTTTTTAAGGGAATACAGAATAAAGAAAAGGAACAGGGGGAAATGAATAAAAGATAGGATTACAAAAAGGACAATCCTTGATTAAAATACAAATGATAATAGTGACTTTTTTTCCCTAGAAAGGCTCTTTCAAAGTCTGTTACTTAATTCTTTGGTCTACAAGCAATATTTATGTTATCTGTGTGTCAAGCTAATTCTTATCATCAACCAATGCAAGCAGACTTAGGAACAGGCCTACCCCTTCCGAACAAGTATAATTCAGAGACAGGAATGATCTTGAAGCTAAGTTTATAGCTTCTATCAGAATTAACATCCTACTTGAAGTGAACTAAGCATAGGGAGGGAAGTCCTCTACATAAAAAGCCTTAAAAAAGGCTTTTGCATTCTTTTCATTACATAACCCTTTATAGTGACATCACTGCTTCTATCCACACTGCTGGAAAGACCAAATGTTCTTGCCAGGTTTATGGAAACAGATGGATGTCCTTTGGTGTGGCATTAGAAAGGGATTGTATTGTTGAAAACAGTATTGTTAGGCAGGAAAGAAGTGTAGATTATCTATAGTTCATCTCAAGATTAATCACAAACTTTAACAGGACCAAAGAATGCTAGATAGTGGCTGTGATCAGACATGCAGTTTGATCCATTGCTGTTGCTGTTCCTTTACAGATTTAAAATGCATGATCAGACAACAACATCTGTCTTTCATGCCCCAGTCGTCTGCCCCCCCCCTTTACTGCATGTTTCTTTGATACTTGTGAAAGTCTGGTCCTGTTGGTCTGAGCTGCTTCCAAAACAGATTTCCTGTTGTCTGATTGCTCTGTTGCACACCCAAGCCATCAGGCAGGTCTGACTTGTCTCTTGTTTTCCAGCTGCCATTTTTTACTAGTTAGCGATGGGTGCATGACTGCATATTCGCACCTCTCTCTCTCCCTTTCCCTCTCCCACAGGGGCTGCTCAAAACTTATCATTCTTTATAAAATCTTTCAAAGAAAGATGCCTCTGTACTTCAGCTTTTTTCTGTGCTTTGGGGGAAGGGGTTAATTTAAAAGTTTAGAGAGGGAGGGTGGCGGTAAACTACATATCCCAGCAGACTCATCAGCGCTTGTGAGCATGCTCAGAGGACAAACATTTTTTAAAAATGGCTGACAGCAACACTCCCTGGCCTGCTGTGTCTGATCGATTAAGGATGGGGTAAAAGCACTTGGAAGAGTGCTAAAAGGAGTGTGGTCAGTATTCTCTGTTACAAAATAACCTGTATTAATTAGAGGTGGGGCAACAGTGGATTGAACAGCACATCTGAATGCAGCCAGTGACAAAATGGTATCTGTGTTGAAGAAATGGGGAGAAGATAGGCTTTGCTATGGATCCAAGAGGGATTGGGATGGTAGAGGGAATGCTTGGGAACTTCAAAAGAAAAGATGGTTCTAATCAAGCCCCCCCCCCAACAGTTTTCAGTCTTCTTAGCTTCAAGGAAACCTTTCCACTGCTGCCCAGGAAATGTTGTACATCTGCCATAGAACTGCTGTATCAGAGATCTCTGATTTTGGTCAGCCTGTGGGCAATTCTGGAATTTTGAAATTTGGAATTTTGAAAAAGGAGAATGGATGTCACCACAAAATAACAGTCATGGAGTCTGGGGAGTCACAAAATGGATACCACTGGAGACAATCACCAAGTGTTGGGTGGTTACAAGCTATGCATCTTCCTGTGATACATTACAGACAGCTGTTTCTGAACAGGTGCTTTCTGAAAACACAAAAGTGGTGCCTCCTGTGTTCTTCTAAAACACCTGCTGCTCCAATGAGGAGGAGGAAACCAGATTGGCTATTTAATTTAGGGGAAAGATGCTTTGGAAAAGAAGCAAACGTGCACCAGGAAGCCCAGTCAGTGGGTTTCAAGTTGGGGAACATCTTACAGATGATTTTAGGGTATGCTTTCAGCCAGGGCATTCACTCAATATACCAGGCATATTGGTCAGACATTCTGAGCCTTCACTTGTCCCATGAGAACATTGTTATAAAGGTGGGTACTGTCTACGTTCTTCTATAATTTGAGATCAGGCTATGTGTTGTCAAATGTGTTGTAATATTTTGAAACTGTGTATAAAGTCAACATGTGGAGATAAAACAGAATTATACCTTCCATTCTCATGCCAGGCCCTGCTAATTAATTAGTTATACCTGCAGGCTGTCTATACAAGGAGCGATACATGCACAGACAGTGAGTGTGGGGGACAATGGATGTAACCTTAGTCATCCTCCACACTTCTATATTTCTCATGACTTGAAGGTCTGAAAAGCCCCTCCATTAATGGCTTCCAGATTTGCTTGAATAACTCCATCAGGATCTTCGGATGAATGCCATCCAGTTTCCACTGATCTGATTTCATTCTTGGTAACATTGTTTCTACTCTCCTTTAAACCAGTCTAATTTCCAAAACAGCAAGTTGCATCCATTTGCAGACATTTCCAGGACTGATGACAGACATCAGGCACATGTTACAAATGCTTCAAATCAGCATGGATGCACAGTAAACAAGCAAACAAGAGCAAGAAGAGCATCCACATCTAGATGCTGAACAGTTTGAGGATGGCCACCTGGGTTGTCGACAAAAAACTCAATTTCCAAAATGCTAATTATGGAAATTCTATTTCTTTCCTTTATGGATGTTTTTCTTTTCTCCAAACCAATAATGGCAGAAGCAGTCATGATTATTTATTTATTTGGAAATTTATATCCATTTTCTTCTCCCCAGTGGGAACTCAAAGCAGATTGCAACATTGGTTACTCCTTTTTCATTTTATCTTCACAACAACCACCCTGTGAAGTAGATTAGGCAGAGAGAGAGAGAGAGAGAGAGAGAGAGAGAGAGAGAGAGAGATTCAGGTGGGCAGCCATGTTGGTCTGAAGCAGCAGAACAAAGTTTGAGTCCCGTGGCACCTTTAAGACCAACACTATTTCAGTAACTAACCCAAAGTAACTGAGTGAGTTCCCATAACAGAGTGGGAAGTTGAATTTGGGTCTTCTAGATCCTAGTCCACTATTTTAGCTGCTATACCATACTGGCTCTTTCAAACAACACTGGGTCCCCCCAGATCCTAATCCAGTGTTCTATCTGCTACCCCAAGCTGGCTGTTTCAAACAACACTTGTTCAAATGTCTGCCATATTTACATATAAAATGGAGGGAGGGGCACTAATTATTTTTAGAGCTTAACCATATTCCCAAGTTCTGTCTTATCTCTTTGCCCTTTATCATTTGAGTCCCCACCCCCCCACGGCCCAGCTCTGGTACCAATGCCTTGGAAACAGACCATGGTGTGGGGGAGGGAAGGCTGGCTTCAGATCTGTTTACCTGTATGCCCTTTTTGAGGTTAAATCTCTACCCCACCCAACTCCACTTATATACACAAGTGGCAGAATCATGACCAAACATAGCTGACCGTCACATCCACTTTGGCCGTTCTCCTGCATTCAGATTGCCTTTGAGATATACTTTAGGTTGTTTATCATAAATACGTTTTCAGAGTTGCTCCTTTGAAAGCCTTATAAATTCACCCTCTCCTGATAGTGTCTGCTCCTTCTGTTCAGTGCTTTCCTCCTTACAAACTTGAAGCTACAATGCAATTCAGCAGCTATAAAACTAATAACTAAAATCTATTTCCCGGCTTCCATTTGTACTCCAGTACAGTACTAATTATAGTGCTCAGGCACTGCAAATTTGTGAGTATAATAGCTCATATAGTTTTCAATTAAAAATGATGCTAATTGATAACTAAATGAAAAGAGCTGCCCACTCTCCTGTATTCTAGCTTTAACTCATCCAGTTTTACCTGGATTCCATAGAAGCTTTTGTAGAGTACGTGAGTTCAGCCAATCCATGTCAGTATAAATAGCTCAGGGTAAACTGCAAAAGAAGCATAAGAAAGAAACATCTGTCACCTTTAGCGGAGCATTTGTCTACTTTATCCTACATTAGTAAATTGTTTAGAGACGATAATTGGTGCAATCTATTAACTAATCACAAATGAAAAATGTGAGTCTAGGCTGTGCTCTGTGGAAGCGTTTCAGTGCTGATAGTCTTCTTCCAAACTGCCTATATTTTAATTAATCAAGCATTTACTAAATTTAATTTACAATATGTGTGTGCACATGTATTTCACTCTGTTAACTAATCTGAAAATATCATCAGTATTGATATACATTTAACATATCGAGAATAATGGATCTGTTCAAGCAGCATAATCAATCAATTAACCTTACATACACACACACATTTTTAATTCAAGGAATGCCTTTGTTATTTTTACTGACATTTTACAGATTCGGGCATTATTTATTTAACTCTGCCCGTTCCCCAAAAAGGGCAGGGTGGCTTATATCATTTTCCCCTTCTCCATTTTGCCCTAGAAAGCAGCCATGAGAAAACTAGAATTGTCGGTTGACACAGTCATGGGTTGCCTAATGTGCTGGAATGTGTGGGCTGTGTGCTTTGCCACCCCGCTTTTCCCTGCAGCTGTCTTCCCCCTGTTGCCTTGTTATCTCTCCGTGCCCTTGAGTGGCTGGATTCTCCATCCTGCCTCCTTTGCCAGTCTCTCGCACTCACTGGGTCTGTTAGCTCCCCCCCCCCCCGTGCTTGGCGGGGCCTCTGCTCCTAAGGGGGTCTTGTATGATTGGGGTATAACTGCCTAGTCCACTCATTTTATGTTATTCCTGACACAGACGTTCATGGAGTGTCCTTTACTCTGATCAATAAACTGAACCTACTTAGGTCCTGTGTGTTGGTGCTGAGTTACTGGAATACCTGACAGAATGGCATAGTAGTTATAGTCTCAGATTAAGATCTGGGAAATCCAAGCCTGAATCGTCTCGCTGCTATAGAAGCTTAGTGGGTGATGTTGGGCCAGTCACTTTGTTTCTGCCTAATGTACTCCACAGTGTTGCTGTTGGAGGGATAAAGTGGAGGAGGAGAGAATGATGCGGTAAGCCACTTTGGGTCCTCATTGACAGAGAAACATGATAACATTTCTGAATAAATGAAAGGAGGCAGCAACCAGACACTACTTTTCTTTATTTACAAATTACTTGTTTATTTACCTCCTGTGTACCCCCACCTCTCTCCCCAAAGGGGATACAAAGAGGCTTATATCGTTCTTCTATCCTCCATCTTACCCTCACAACAACCCTGCAAAGTAGGTTAGGCTCAATATGTGTGTCTGGCCCAAATCAACCAGTAAGCTTCCATGGCAGAGTGGGGTTTCGAAGCTGGGTCTCCCAGATCCTAGTCTGGCACTAGAAGAACCACAACACCAAACTGGGTAGCAAAGTAGGTAAAAGAGAGAGAGAAAATATGGATACCTTTCTTTTGTACAGTGGTTTAAAACACCTTGGGGCAGTACATTTCTGATTAGGAAAATAATATAGTGAAGAGTTAACTCCTGCTCCTTTTCCAGCAATGTGCTCCTAAAACAGACCCTAAGGCTGCTTTTAGCACCAAATCACACTTTTGGAGATAACATCAATGTCACATGTCATTTGACCCCCTTGACAGATTGTTTCAGAAAGCCAGAAAGAGGGATTTTTGGAGAGGGGTATTTATATAGGTGGTGGTGGGGAGGGTAAACTTAAGATGTGTTTCTTTTTAATAGATAGTGAGTCAGGAAGAGGAAAAGATTATCTTTGCGGGGAAAGACACAAAGAAAAGGAGAATGGATGAAGAGAAAAAAGGATTTTTATACATTGAAAGGGAATCTGTTGAAAATATAATGTAAATATCTCAATTTTTGCTTCAAACAGAGATTTAGAAATATTATTGGACTGAATGGGTTCACGTGACCCAGTGCCATCTTTCCTAACATTACACAGATGAAAATAGGGACGTAACTGTACCTCCCTGAGCCCTCTCTTGTTACACTGCTAAAGGCTCTATTCCATCTGCTGCATGCCATATTCATGTTCCATGCAACAGCCTGTCCTCCACTCTTTTAGAAACCAAGAAGGTGCCAGTCCTTCTTGATAAAGTTAGGCTAGAAAAAAATATATGACTGTCCAACAGTGTTGTCAAAACACTGGACAATGAGCCTCACTGATGGATTGCAGCCTGGGTAGTATGTGGCATATTAATGTTCAACTTTGTGCATTTACATATATGCACTGTGCATTAGAGAAAAACCACGTTCACCCCCAGATTTAACTTCCTGAAGTAGGGGGATAAGACCTGAAGACCAGAAAACCTAGCAGAATTCATAAATACAAATGGTAAATAGGGACAGTTGGAAAAAATGCAGTCCTCATGTTTCAGACAGTGACTCCAAGGAAGAAGAGGTTCATACTGATTGGATTGGATTCGACTTCAGATTTTATTTATTTATTTGATTTATACCTTGCCCTCCATGCCGAAGCTGGCTCACTTACAATGTGTAGCTTTGCCTATTCTTCCATCCCAGAACAGGTCTCTGATTCCCACCCCCCAGCTCTGATTTTTCACCTATGCCACAGGAGCAACATTTCAGGGGAGTATTTTGGGCTGCGGTGAGAAGAAGAAGCAGGGACGTCACTCTTCAGGATGGAAATCCTTCACTCTGCGGAAATTTCAGGTGGAATCCAGGCTATCAGATGAAGCGCTCACAAACAATCCACTGCCGGTCCTCAGGTTCAGCATCCACTAAAGATCTCTTATTTCCCTGAAAGCACTTTCTCAGGAAAACCCTTGAGTAGCCCCAAAGTCTTACACAGAGGCAATCCAAAGTTGCCATGTAATCACTACTACACACAAATTGAATCATGAAGATGCACAGGCATTCCAATGCATAGACATGCATACATACCCAGGATCAGGGCTTTTTTTAAAAAAAAAGAAAAGAAAGAAAGAGGTGCCGGAACTCTCAAGAGGGAAATGAAGTTTTCAATCTGTATACTGAAAACTCACGAACTTTTAAACATATTTAAAAGAATGTTGTCAAAGAGGTTCCGGAACTCTCTTCCGGTGCTTTCCCCCAGAAAAAAAGGCCATGCTCAGGGCCATCTCAAGGGATTTTAGTGCCCAAGGCCAGCTAACCCTCCTAGGCACACCCTGAGCCACTGACCAGCTAGGAAGCTTGGAGCTCACATGCACACTGATGCGGTGGGAGAAGGGGAGGGGGGATTGCATCAGAATCTAGAAGTAATATTACTTCTTGGCAACACTCTATGAATCCTCAAAATCTCTACAGTATAAATATTTGAGGATTCCATCACTTCCATTTTCAGCACAATTCCCCCAAACTTCTCCTGCCACATCAGTGGTCACTGAACCCCAACTTGCCTGGCTGGCTGGCCAACTAACTGGTTGGGGGAACCCCTAGCACCCCTCACCCTCTGGCATGCTAGGCAATCACCCAGGATCACCTAGTGGGCAGGCTACCCCTGCACATACTCTGTGATGTGGGCTAACACACACTTGCACATGCTCTCTGAAGCATGCATTCAGACAAATTTTCTTCAGTAGGAAGGAAATGGGCCCTGGGTACAAGAGCAGCATGTTGCTTGCTTTGCTGTGGAGCAGACCTGCCACTGTGGGATAAGACAAGTGAAAAGGACTGAAACTTACTAGTGATTTCAGCTCTCATACTTTATTACAGGAAAGAACAACTCTCCCGGCTTGCAGGCCGGTTTATATGTGCAATAATCCCCACACCCAAACATACCCCCACACCAGTGATAGGCTATTTACAGTGGCCAAGCATTCCATGGGCTCTCGGCTGGGAGTCTAGCCCTCTGATTGGCGCGGGCTAGGATCCGCTTGGGCCATTGCCCCTGGGAGCGAAGCTCGGAAGTTTCGCACGACTGCGTGGAGACTAGCCTCGCACACAGTCGGAGATGAATACATTACAACAAGGAATGCCACAGATTTGTGGGGAACATGTTCAACAGTCCAATTTACCATGTTCAAGTGTGACAAGCAGTCATGACCCAAACACCGTTTGTTCAGTTCAGCACTGAATAACTACAATGCCTAGTGAACAGTTTTGCCTTAAAAAAAATGTGCATGCATGTGAATGCTACTGACCCAAAGAGATCACTAACCATTAATACTGGTAAAGACTAATGCTCCCTCTAAGCTGTGGAGTCTTGTGAGCAAAAATCCTACTTTGTGAGCTACTAGCATTAAAGCTGTGAGTGAGCAATTTGGCTACTGCATACATTAGTTTGCTCTGGAGCCATCCTTCCTGAGCTAAGACAAAAATATGTGAGCCAGAGGCTAAAAAACTAGCTCACAGTAACTCAGCTTAGAAGGAACACTAAAGAGTGTTTAGACAAGCACCAAATGATATTTTAAAAGGACACTTTGTTTATGACTGATTTATATCTGACCTGTCTAATTTGTCTACTTAAGCAATTCTCTTCTGAGTAGAGCAGAGGTGCAACAACAACAAGCAGAAGTAGAACTTAAGGTTGTGTGAAGATGCATCCACCAAAAGCCAATTGCACTGTATTGAAATTTTGAAAAGAATATTAGAATGGAACCCACTGAAGAGCTATAAATGGCTCAACAAACTGTCAAAAAATGGCTCCCTGTTTGGACTTTCAAACAGGATATGAGCCAAACTGGTGGGTGTTTGAGCATATGTAAAAGACCCTTTTTTCCTCCTTAAACACCTAGGTACTTACCATTTCCTCTTAACCTAATTCACTTTAATTTGAATTGGATTGGCTTTCTCACCTGACCTTTCAAACTTGTCAATCTTCTTTCCCTTCTCTGTGTTGGGGTGTAAAAAATGTTACCTCACCTGAGGAGTCAAAGTACCTTGAGCTGGTCCTGTTCAGCATATTCATTCACACTAACTGGATTATTTTCCTCCCCCCTTGGGGGGGGCAAATAGGGGGCAGTTTAGCACTGTGACTAAACCTGCTGGTGGGGGGTGGGGTAGACATGGGAGTTAACAGGGGATTGGGGAGGGAATTAATGCACCTAACCAGATTTGGGGGTGAGGGACCCAATCCCTCCCTCAGCCCATTCCTGTGAGGACAAGGAAAGCCTCTCAACCCCACCTCCCCCAGGTAAGGCCCCCTCCCAAGGATGGGACTGCTGAAAAATGGTGGTGTGGGAGAAGGTGTGGTGCTTTGGAAAAGGAAGGATGAGAACAAGAAGAAGCAGCGCTCACAATGATGGCTGCTGCTGGACACTGGGTGGTGGCAGCTCCTCCTCCTCTGCCTTCCTCCTGGCTTCTCTCAACCACACTTTCAGGGATCATGCCAGACCAACCCCCACAGCCAATGAGACCAGCCCATCGACAGTGGCAGTTGCTGCAGGAGGCAAAGACATAGCTAGAGCAGGAGATGGCAGGGAGGCACAGCCAGGCATGGCCAGGCAGGTGAGGCCTGTGCAGCAGAAGTCAGCGCTCAGTCAGCACTCCCATCCCAAGCACCCCACCTAGAATCCGTGCTGTCCTCAACTCCGCCACAGTCTCAGTCCCTCCCTGTGTCCCCCTCCCACAGTTTCTCCTCAGACTGAGCTACCCTCCATCAGCCTCCCTTTCCCTTTAACTCATGCTTTTGCCCCCCTCCCTCCCGCCTGCAAATGGCTTTTGCTTCCCGCTGCAGCAGTGAGCACAGATTGAGCTGTCTGAGGAGATGGGGAGGAAAAGCCCAGCCAGCAGCAGGAGTGGCACGGCAACATTTTGATATGGTGGCAGCAGCAACAAGCCAGGATCTCTCTCCATCAGAGGGCAAGGCTCATCTGTGAGGGGGTGGGGTCCGTCAGCGCCCCCCCCCCGGGTGGCTATGGGTTTGACTGGCAGAGACATCACATCACATGAATCTGCTTTATACTGAATCAGACCATCAGTCCATTGAGGTCAGTATTGTCTATTCAGAGTAGCAGAAGCTCTCCAAGGTGTCAGGTAAAGTCTTTCATGCTGCCTACAGCCTGGTCCTGAACCTGGGACCTTTTGTATGCAAAGCAGACCCTCTCCATCCTAAGCAGATATATTTAGAAGCCTATTCAAGTCTAGTTAATGGGGCTTACTCTCAGGAAAGTGTTCATAGAATTGCACTGTAAATTATTTATGTTGTCTGTACCCTCTAGTGAGAATTGTATGACTAAAATTGTAAATCTTTCATTGATAACATGGGAACTGAAAAACATCATAATAACATTAAAAGCGTACAACAGCTTTTCAAAAACCTTTAATGACACCCTCACATACCTCAATTTTTTAAAAACTGCTGTAACCTATCAATTGCTATTAAGTTTCTCTGTAACTTGAAAAGTGTCTGCCACTTCATCAAAGAGATCTTTCATATCAGATTTCATACCGCTAAAACAAATGTCTTGATTTCGTAAGGAACAGAATATTCATAGTTTTAACAGAGAATGTCTTATCCATGAACTGTATTGAGACCCTTCTAGGAGTCTACAGTTTTAGATTTCTTTTATGGTTTTCAGCTAGGGATGCTACCTACATTTCAATCTGAACATTCCAGTTACTGACAAGGATTCTTCCTGCCTGAGATGAGATTGCAGCTGTCTTTTTTCCAACCACAGGAACAACATTCACGAGAAAATACTATGCCCCTGTATGCTTCTGTTGAATATAAGTGATGCCACAGTGGTGTCTAAGCGGTATGAAAATGGCATAAAATCTTTTAGAAGTCATAAAAGTGTGTAAAAATGGTATAGAAGAAATACATTAATTGAGAACATCAGTAACAAAAGAAAGGCTCAAAATGACAATATACAGAAAGAGACTAAAAAGAACATCTTTGTATGTCTCCATTTTCAGGTTGCAACGCCAGATATTTGCATTAAGTCTGTTTGCAACGGGAGATGAAGCAGCCTTGTTTCCTCTCCCATTTCGTTTTCTGGCAGCCTCCTTTTCCCACCATCACCACCACTTCTGCTGCCAGATTTGTATATCTCCAGCATCTACTAATGTACAGGAAAAGGTGCAAACTCTACATTACATTTTGCACTCCTCTGAATCTTATAATTCAGCATCATTGTCATTATCTGTTATGTACGTGGACCACCACCCGGGGTCCGCGGCTTAGCAGGAGCTTGGTCCCCAAACACGAAGGGAACCTTGGATCCTAGTCCACCTCGAGTCCACCAATAGAACCTTGGCGGGAAATTCAAACCCTCCAATGGGACCATAGGTGCGCTGGTGGAGTGTATATAGTTGGCCTTGCAGGGATATTGTATTCATTCTTGTTGTGAAGTACAATAAACACATCTGAACGCATGTCGTAGTCTGAGAATTCCATGCAGCGAATCCAGCACTTTACAGTGGTGACGAGGATGGCATTCCGATGAGCAGGCCAGGCTCACCTTCCAGCGCAGCACCGAGCATCGTTCCTGAAAACGCCACCATGCCTCGCACTGCTCCCAAGCAGCACCATACCACGCCCAGTGTCGCTGAACACCGCTCCCCTTGCTCCATGCTAGAGCCATGGCCTCCACTCCAGAACATCTTGAGGTTTTCAACCCAACTCATCCCGAGCTCTGGGATTCGTGGATAGACCAGCTGACCTGCCACCTCGCCTTCCATGAGGTAACAGATGCAGGCAAGAGAAGGGCTCTCCTCCTCACCTCTTGCAGAGTGAACACCATCCAGCTCACGCAGAGCCTCCTGGCCCTGAAGGCTATCCTCGAGTGCACGTACGAGGAGATCATAGAAGCCCTGACCAGGTACCTCATGCCCAAGCCAACGAAGCTGGCCAAGTGGATGGCATTCCAGGGGCGCATCCAGAAGCCCGGCGAGATGGCCACAGCCTTCATGGCCGCACTGCGCCAACATGCCATGGAGTGCGACTTCTCCAAGGTGGAGGAGAACCTCTTGACCCAGTTCGCCTGGGGAATCAGCGACTTGAAGCTCCATCGAAACATGATTGGCACATCTGACATCAAACTCGGTGAGGCCCTCCAGCTTGCCATCGCCCATGAGACCTCCCATCGTGACCTCCCACTGGCAGCGTTCCATCTCGTGCTCCCCAACACGGCGCCCGATAACTCAGATGAGAACGACGTCCATCTCGTCTGCCCACCCCACTGACGGAAGCCGCCGGGATCCGCTGGAGCCTCTGGGCACTCTGGAAACCCTGCTGGACATTCCCCATGCACCAGCTGTGGAGAGGTGCACAAGCGAAAATTGTGGCGGTTCTGTGACGCCAACTGCCACACATATGGAAAACAAGGACACCTCGCCCACGTCTGCAGATCCAAGGGCAACTGGAACCATCCACCCCAGCTGCAACCATGCTGCCAGGCCTCCGTGCACTACGAGGCCACCAAGGGCATTGACAATATCTACCTCCTGACCAGCCAGCCCTCACTACAGGTACTATGCCTCCCCAACTTGCCCACAGCCCCAAAGATCCAGGTCCAGGTCATGATCGAGGGGTCCCCCTGCCCAATGGAAGTGGACTCGGGGTCAGCGGCTTCCATCATATCTCTGGAAATGCTGAACAGACTTTGTCCAAATGGCGGACCCCACCTGTGGCCTTTGCCCTTGAGCCTGGTGGACTTCCAGAGGAACCTGGTTCCAATACAGGGCGTGGGGACTTTCCGGGTGAAGTACTGGGGCTTTGAGAGTTTCCTGGACTTGATTGTAGTGGAGGGGAATTTGGTTAGCTTATTGGGGTGGGCGTAGTTTGTGCCATTGGGCATCACAGTCAGGGAGGTGAATAAATGTGCACCGGGGGACTTTGCTGAGGTTTATGGGGAATTCCCTGTGGTCGCTGATGGGGCTCTGGGTTGTTACAATGGGTCCTCTGTTTCATTGCAACTCGACCCCCAAATTGCCCCCATCCGCATGCGGTTCCACACTGCCCCGCTTGCTTTGCAGCTGAAAATTGATGCAGAGCTGGACCGTTTAGTGGCACATAGGGTCCTTGAACCGGTCTCACATGCACTGTGGGAGACCCCCATTGTAACCCCCTTCAAGCCCAATGGCGATGCCCACATCTGTGCGGACTATAAATGTAGGTTGAATAAGGCCCTCCATGACCATTCCTACCCAATTCCGGTCGTGAGTCATGTGTTGGCTTCCTTAGTGGTGGCTAAGATTTTGGGCAAGTTGGACCTCGCGCAGGCATGCCAATAGATGAGGCCACGGCTATGGCCCAGACTATTGTAATGCACCAAGGGGCTTTTAAGGTTAGGCAGCTGCAGTTTGGCATGAGCGTGACCCTGGGGATATTTCAGCAACTAATGGACTCTTTGTTGAAAGAGATCCCTGGGGTGACACCATTCTTCGACAATGTCCTCATCGCCGTGGCCACCCCAGATGACTTTGCCTTCCGCCTCCACGCTGTCCTTCGCCGTTTCGACGCAGTGGGCCTAAAGTCAAACAGGAGAAGTGCCTCCTTGGGGTTCCATTGGTGGACTTCTTGGGCTTCTGGGTCGATGTGTCTGGCCTCCATCCAGCGAGGCACAAGGTCAAGGCCATCGTGGAGGCCCCTATGCCCACCAGCAAGGCAGAACTTCAGGCATTCTTAGGGCTCCTGAACTTTTATCATGTCTTTCTGCCACACAAGGCTGCGGTTGCGGAGCCCCTTCACCACCTCCTAGACAAATCAGCACCCTGGTCGTGGGGCCTGAGGGAAGCGGTGGCGTTCAAGGGGGTCAAGTCGCTACTCATATTGAATGAGGTACTGGCACACTTTGATGAGTCCCTCCCCATAGTCCTTATGTGTGACGACTCCCCCTATGGCATTGGCACAGTTCTGGCCCACCTTCTTTCCGATGGCCGGGAGGCCCCCGTGGCCTACTACTCACGGACTTTGATGGCTGCTGAGCGCAATTACGTGCAGATAGACCGGGAGGGCTTGGCAATAGTGGCGGGGGTGAAAAAGTTTCAAAATTTTGTTTACGGGCCTCCAATGGGACCATAGGTGTGCTGGGTGGAGTGTATATAGTTGGCCTTGCAGGGCCATTGTATTCATTCTTGTTGTGAAGTACAATAAATGCATCTGAACGCATGTCTTAGTCTGAGCATTCCATGCGGCGAACCCAGTACTTTACATTATCTTTGCTAGAAACTTCCTGCTAGTCATGTTTCAAGCTATGCTCAGGCTTTCTTTTCCATTTAATGTCCACAACTGTGCTTTTGTCTTTGTAAACAAAACATGCAAAGGGAGGGGGAGCCCTCCAGTCACTGTTTTCTTTTTCCTGTGCCTTTAATCAGTCTTGTACCTGGAAACTGCATACATCTTCTTTCTGCAAAGAAAAGAGTAGACATACAACTGACAGGAGAGTTCTCAGCTACCCCAGCAATGTCAATCAATGCTCATCCATGCTAAAAGAGCTTGATACATATTTTCGTCTTTGTTTCCCATTCCTGGCTTCCAGTCCCTCAATTAACTGTTTTTCTACAGTGTTTGCTTGCAACCTTGTGATGAATCTGAATCCATCTTGTTTCCACCAGGTTCTGTGGCCATTTGTTACACCACACCTAGCTGCTTATTTTCAATTATTATTTCCTTATTCTGTTCAGAGGTACAAATAAAACATGAATAAGGATCTAGAATTCTGAGCAGCTCAGCACCCCCCAAAATCTGCTTTGATCTGGCTCAGAACCTATATCTGGTTGCTACTACGTTTGACTATATGAAGGGCTTCAGCAGCAGCATATTCAACTAACAACTTCAGTTGGTGCCACAAAATGTTTTCAGCAAGGTGTTCTCGGAAGACTTCTGATTCACCAATAAATAAAGAACTAGGATTTGAATTCTACTACACCCAGTAATAAACAATGGACTACTCCAAATTATACATATATGCCAAATTGTTCCCCATAGCATGCCCCAACATTGTTGCTATCATTTCCTTCCATAAAACAAAATGCCACTTTTATAAGAGTAAATTTAAAATCGGGGTCAATCAGAAGGCACTAGGGGACCTCAAATGTAGACCCTTGTTAATTCATAGGCATTTAATAAGTTCTATTATGACCAAATTTGACACATCTAAAATTTAAAAAACCCTCAAATTATCTCTCTTTGTGGTGCTTTATTATGTTTTCATATGTCATCATTTTTACTCGTTTTGTGGCTAGGGGCCTCAAAAACTGGAAGTTGTCTGGATCACCCTTGTGGGGGCAGGTCGCTATAGTGAGAGATCTCCCCCTTTCTTTCCACCAGCACCTCAAAGGCCAACAGGAAAAAAATGGGGTGCATTGTTGGGGACATGCTGACATCACTTCAGCACATCTGGCAAAACCTGGCAGCTATGTCATGATGGTTTAGGGAACACTCTAGGCATCACCTCACACTCTATGGTTTAACCATTGAGTTTTGGATAGTACCTAGAGTGTCCCCCACAACTGTCTCTTCCAGTTTATACTGGAATTGACACCACACATCTGCATGATGTTGGTGTGTTTCTCCCTGTCCCCAATATCAGAGTTGGTAACCCTAGCCTCCTTAGGCAACTAAGAGGGCCTAGTAGTACTTGAACATATTATCTTCATTTGGCTCTACCTTATAATAAGAGCATTGGCACTGTATTATACTGAAGCTACACTCCAGCAGTACCCCCAAGACACTAGCGGTATTCTCACATCTTTTTGTTAACTCTAGCATTTATGTGGTAATTTGCTGCTATCCATTGATCTTACTGGCCACCTGATCCAATTTCAACTCTGTGTATGCATCTTGGCTCTGAGTGCCCCCTCCTAATGGCTGCCCAGCACCCTCTTTTTTCCTGTAAGTAACCCTTAAGGAGATTTTATTCCATTTGTCTGAAGAGGTGTGCTTTGTACCCAAAACCTAAACTTTGAATAAAACTTTGTTGGTCTTAAAGGTGCCACTGGACTCAAACTTTGTTTTGCTGCTTCAGACCAACACGGCTGTCCACCTGAATTTTTAAACAGGGGACCATATGAGGGCTGGAGATGGAAAATGGGGAAGGGGGCCATGAGAAATTTGGTGCCTGGCTGAGTTTCCCCAAGAAAATCTGTGCATGAGAAGAAAAACTTCACTCTGCTCTGGGCTGCAGAGTCCCAAAGTTGGAGCTCCCCAGAGGCGATGAAAGTGCCAAGGGACCAGGGGATGGAGGGCAACCCAGAGAAAGATTGGTCTGTATAGAAAAAGGCTTTTCTAAAATCCTCCCTGCTTGGGCCAGATGGCCCTTGCTGTACCGCGTGATTTCTATCACCTGTACCGAGGGCTTGCCAGATGGCCAGGCCCGCATATCCATATACAAGACACTTTGACACCTCTGCCAAGAGAGAGCAACTTGCCGGCACCTTCCCAAGCATGGGACGAGCTATATTCAGTACATTAGCACATCAAAAGCATTCCCTGACATGCCACATAGTCAATGGAAGAGGCTGGAGGGGGATGCCCAACTCCTAGCCAATCAAAACATACCTTGCCTGACAACGCATGGTAACCAGAGATTGTAACGCCTTCCCACTCTCTCACTATTGGGTAAATGGCCATACCTGGTGGTGACGGAGGGGGGGGTATATCAGCAATGATCCATATGGGAAACAGGGAGTAAGGAGAGTTAAGTGAGTTTCTCTCTGGAAAACAATGAGTTCTTTTGAACTGACTGTTTGCTGTTAACATGGAGTGAGACTGTTAGGCAGCCAAGCTTTCTACCTGTTCCCTCTGTTGCAACCTGATTTCTAAGACTGAATCTTGTGCCTAAAGCTGTTCGCCTAAGGAGGCTACCACTGTGGTAATTAACTGTTTGCAGCCCTGGTGCAGAGCTGGTAACATGGTCAGTCCAATAAAGCAAAAAGGAGTTAGGGATCTTGGCTCCTGAGCTGTGTGGCGGAACTGGTTAACGAGATCCTGGTGGCAGTGACTACTGGTAAGGCCTGGAGAGTATACAGACATTCTCCTACCGTTTGTTTAATTGTTCCTGAATGCTTGGTTTCTCTCCCATCCCTGGACTGGGATGAGAGAACCTTGACATGGTCAGACAAGATTGATTTGATTTATTTTATTTACTAGGAATCAGGCCTGTTGTAGGAATGAAGACAATGGGTGCTGGTCTGGCCTCCCGGCCGCAGGCTCCCAGCCCCCTCCCCCCCAGTTGCCTGAGTCCAAGGCTGTTGGAATGGGTCCCTGCCACACAGTTGAGGCACCGGCGGGTCAAGCTGGCCAGCCTGTTGGGCACAAGTCCAAGGCTGTCGGAATGGGCCCCTGCTGCACGGTCGAGGCAACGGTGGGTCAAGCTGGCCAGCCTCTTGGGCACACCTCACGCGCTCGAGGCATCGTCATCGGCTGGGGCTCACCCTCTCCAGGTTCTATCTCTCAAATCTCCAGGAATTTCCCACCTGGAGTTGGCAACCCTATCT